>NC_135178.1:36372834-36672834 GCF_041146795.1 Maylandia zebra
GACCATTGCAGACAAAACTAACTAAGATTAGATTTGTAGACCAAATCTAATCAGTCAGCTTTTTCCACATGGTGTCTAAAAAAATGTATAATTCCATTAATGCAGTTTCTTCTTGCTTTTTTCAATTACTTTCAGCACAGAGTACTGATGTAACTGATGTGGGTATAAAGCTTCCTAAATCCACTTTTAGGTGATTATTGGATTAACTCTAAAGTAAATTCATGTAGGAATCACCATCATGTTTTCAAATTGAACATAGAAGCTAAGATCCAATCGGCTTTGAGTTGGTTTTGGTTTAAAAGAGCCATATTAATTAGCGTTATTGTAGAAAAACGTTTTTTCCCCACAATTCTTATGTATAACATTAAAACTTTACTCTGTATTATCAGAGATGTGTGGAAATGCAGCAATATCATCCAGAATGAGTCAAAAGGGTTGTTAATGTTTTAAAAAGCATCAGCTCCTCTCATATGAACTGCGGACAATGTCAGGAGAATCAGGCTGGGATGTGTGGTGTGTAGCACACAGCAGGCGATATTCCAGAAATACTGCATTCCCTTTGAAGTCAGTTTAACCCTTTAAACCATTAATGACATAATTATCAGATTTTTCTTTAAATAAATCAGTGTTTCTTCACCTGTCTGACAAATGACAAAAAGAATTTGCATTTATGAGTTCTAACTTGAATCATAAGTCTTTTTGCAATGCATTGCTTAAAATGTATTGTACAATTACACAGGTTTGTTTTACATGAGTCTCATAAGGACTCATGTATCAAATATGATACACTAGGCACTAAGAGGTTACAATTACAAGAACCTGACAACCACAGAAGATGAAATAAGCACTTATTCTTCACACCTGCAGTGATGCATGTACATATGCGATCAGATCACCCAAGAGGCAGTTTCCAAGTGTGAACCTTCCCCCAGAGACCCCAAACACATCTCTACTTTGTATAACAAGAGAGAATCTGTCAGAGGAAACCACTCCAAAAGAGGCAGAAAGGTGTTAATGGGACGTCATGTGCATTCCCTGGATGTCTATTGAAAGCATTAAGATTGCTGGTGTTTATCCGTCTTTCTCACTGGTTAACCTCCTCATCACAGGAAGACAGATTTGTTAATGCATATTCTGTCTGCCCTCCTGGACGACTATTTGCATTTTGAGCTTTCAGCCTGGAATGACTTTGTTGTTTGTTATTTACAGTTCTAACCCACATTCTTCTGGGTACCTCTAAAGCTCAATCTACAATGCATCCAACATAAATGAACAGTGCTGTTGCCAGCAATTACATTTGTTTATTCCTTGTTGTACAATTTCACAGCCAAAACACTAGTCAGCGGTACGGTTTGAAAAGTGGTGACAGAAGTAGAAGTAGCTGAGGAAGGAAATGCAGTTGTCAATAACGGATTTAACACAACCACTGTTCCTGTACTCTGATGCATGCGAATTTTGTTTAAAAGCACTTTAAAAACTTTAAAGGAGTATATCCAAGGCCCAGATGACAATTTGCAATTTTATGTTTTGTGTTTAATAAATTCATATCTGAAGTTTTAGTGCTGGTTTGGAAAGCAAGTTAAAATTTGCCAGTCTTGTGTTCTTTCTCTTAAATTACAGACATGAGTAGTTAGAGGCACTTGGCACTGCCATAGTCCCCTGCCTCGCCGGCTGACTCATGTTTTGTTTGGTTTTTTCCTTTGCGCTTTCTCTCCTCTGCCAGGGCGGTGCTCATTACGGGCCCACGTACCTGTGCTCACCGTCACACCTGCAGCCGATCCCAGCTGATTTGGAGCACTATTTATGACGGCTGTGGCATCCTTCGCTGGATCGTTGAGCCATCAGCGTCAGTCCCCCTGAACCTGAACCTGTACCTGTGAGACTATCCCTAACCTGGACTTCTTTCTCTGTGCGTATATAGATCTGCCCTGGACCCGAGCGAGCTTGTGTGTGTTTGGAACCCACTGAGAGTGTGTATTGGATTAATCCCTGTCTTTTGCCAAGGATACCTGGTCTGCGCGTGAGTCCGTTTCAAACATTGTGACAGGCACAGAGGATTGTCGTTTCCTTAAACTTGAAATGAATAATCATACTCAGATATCTACCATACCATTTCAGTGCCCACACTATAAAACAGCCCAGATCAAAAGATAAAGTCAAAAATGATTTTTAATTTTGCATGGTGGCCAAATGCTAGTACCGCAAACCAAACCAAACCAAATTTTTACTGCTCCATCAGTAAAACATTTCTCATTACAAGGAAGAGATAATAAAAGACAGTTTATCTTTTTGAAATGTCCAAATGCAGAAGTAAACCGGGGAATACAAGACAAAATCAGAAAGTCCCTTTTTCATAAAGGAAAAAGGGCTTATGAAAGATTAACCTTTACCAGGCTTCTGTGAAAGGTCATTCCACCAACAAACATCCACCCACTTTTACAGGAACATTTCAAAAACCCAAAGAATTTGAATCACATGAATCAAGTTTCAGTTTCAACCCTACATATTTATTTTCCCCCGGCGTTGCTGGGTGGGACTGGCTTAATAAAACCTGAATCGCGCTGTCATTCAGTCCCATTTTTAGGCTTAAATTTTGCTTACAGCTGATATTTGTTTGATACTTTCTTCCCCTTTTGACAGAGAGTAGTTACTCTGTAGTAGGAGCTAAAAAAAAACCAAACTCGGTTATAGGAACTTCAATATATAAACTGGTTCTCATGTTGCTGACCACCAAAAAACAGGGGGATTCCTCCAAGAGTTATTAGAGTTAAGGAAAAAGTTCCCGTGGTCTTAAAACACTGATTGGGTTTTCTGTGCGGCCGTTCCAGGTTTCCTTTCCCGTAAATAACAAAGAAGAATACAAAGAAATACAGTTATAATCATCTATTCACAAATAACATGAGTCTAACTGGCTTCATGTATAATGCCAATGAACACAATACACAGACTTCAAGTGTCAGGTTTACATCTCGACTTTATTCCCTGGAGTTGCTGAGATGTTGGACCAGGGACGTGCAGAGAGGTTTAAAGGGGCGGGTGCTCAAAGTTAAAAAGGGGCACATTGAACCAGGCTGAATAACAACAACACACATTCATCAAGAATCTAATATGGGAAGGGCAGGGCTGTGTTGATCTGAGACTGTAGACATTAAAAAGTCCACAGGAGAGATGGTAGCTGATTAAACAAGTGTCATGAGATAATAACAAAATGCAAAGATTGGTGACAGCGCTTGGAACCATAAGGCAACGAAAAACTGTGACATAAACTCGGCTCTGCCTGTGAATCACTCTTTGCTTCTCTTCTTCCTTCCTTCCCATCATTTCATATATCACTCTCCACTTGCTGTCTATCTGAGAACAAGGCACAACTTGCTATTGCAATAAACTATAATTTAATTATCCACACCTAACAACTCTTGCACTTAATCTATAATAAAATGATGACAGAAAAATGTTATAGCACTGCCTTTAGTAGCCTCATACAGCTCCTACTGTTTCCTCCTCATGTCCTTACCAGGCATGTCTGGACAATGTTATATCATGAGTAATCATTTAAAAAAATCCATGTACATAAAACAAACACATGCACACACAGTGACATTTTAGACCTTCTTCAGAATACTGTATATACTATGGGCATCCTTACATTATTATTTATTACTAGAGCTACAATAATAAAGCAATGAGGAGGGGGAAGTAATAAATATGAAATAATGTATTTATGATGATTCCATTTGTTTCACTATCCACTCTGTGCAGGGGCAAAGCTTATTACATTTTTAAACTGTAGAGATACAATAATTTTACTGCTGTAAAATCCAACTTTTGTCTTATTTAAAATATAAATCTAATATAATCTGTTTCTTAATGTATGTTCTTTAAAATACAGCGTGTGTTTTTTAATATATTATAATTATAATAATTATTATGTGGACATGCATATTTCAGATTTCAGACATTTTTCAAGATTTCAGACATTTCAGACATATTTCAAGATTTCAGACATTTTGTTCCACTTGCGATCGTCCAACAGTTGGACGATCGCAAGTGGAACAAAATGTCTGAAATCTCTCTGAGCACATAACAACCCGCCTCGGCCCACCAACTTGCCGGGAACATTTTGTCCAGCAAGCCTGAAAGTGTCTGATTTTCTAGTTCAAATTTTGGAAATAGATCTGATACTCCATGCTGAGATAAAAGTTGTTCTTCACAGCTCAAAAAGTAGAGTAGCACCGATTGACACACACACACACACACAAATGATAAACCTACCACAGCTTTAGGTAATTACAGAGGAAGAGGGGAGCCGAGGCAGTCGACTGGACATTCATCTCATTACTCATGCATGCCTCCGGGCTGGTTCCCGCTGGCCTGCTGAGGAGCATCTCACACTCTTCTCTTACATGGCACACACACAAACAAAAACAAACAAAATCTGGCAAAATAAAAAATACTGGAAACTACAAACCTGCACAGAGACAGTAAGGGTCAAAAGTTTGATGCGTCTGTTGTAATTATATCACTAAGAACAGCAGCAGGCTTATTATTTTAATGCGTGAATGCTCATGCAGAGACCATGGTAACACAGTGCAGCATGACTGGGAATTCTGAGATATTTGCATATTTTCACAGCTGATGCCTCTGCAACTGACAAAATATGAGTAGGAAAAGGAAAACAGAAGGATAAAATTTGGGTGAAATCTAGAAGCTGTAATTAAAAGTCTATGTTCTCTTGGACTTGAGTGTCTGCACACTCCAAATATGCAAGGCTATGAATTTCTGATAGCAATAAATAAATAAGTGCAAAGTCTACACTGCCTGCTTTCTCCTCCTGGATTGTTTTCTGTGCAATCCTCGACGGGGAAGGGGAGAGCGAGGCTGTAGCTCGACTCCCGGTGTGATTTGTAGTGCAGAAAACCAGGTCAGCGAGCACAGAGCGAGGTAAGATGAGGTACGTGCTGGAGACGGTTACGTCAGCGAAGGCCGTAGCAGAACTGAGATCTCCCGCTGTGGATGCTCAGCATCCCTGCCTGCACGCTGCTCTTTGGCGTGGTTCCATTTTTCTCCCTTTCATGTCTCCTGACAAACAGCAGCAGCCACGTTGTTTAGACCAGTGGTTCGTAAACTTTCACACCAGACTCAAAGAGTTGCAGCGGTGCAGCAAATCATGGACTCTGTGTGCTTTTTAAACTTGTGGAACCAAAGAGAAAGGATTTTAGCTTTTTTGATTTCCATTATAAGAATCCTAGTGTTGACACTCGAGGGATGCTCTGACCGCCACTGATGAAAAAAACAACCTGCTACTCATAACTAGAATATACAGCTGCGTCGATGTTTTTCTGTGTTTTGGGGCAGTGATGCAATAAGTCATTCACAGCAACAAATGAACCAAACAGCACGTTTGATTTTAAAGTGAGCAACTGCAGAGCTCGGCCTATTCAGAGGCTGAGGTGTAGAGAGCATCAAATTAAACTGTTCACATCTGTTTTGATGCGATTCTAATGCAAAATTCACTCAAATTCACTCTTAAGGTCATTTGTGAAATACTAACTCCCAACCAGATGGATGGATTCTTCCTGTTAAAAGGGGATTTTTCTTTCCCAGTGTCGCCATGTGCTTACTCTGTATTATTTTAGGGGCTTTACCTCATATAATGAAGCATTTTGTGCTATAAATAACATTTAATTCTCTCTCTTTTTCTGACAACGTTGTATTTTACTCAGTTCTATATTTTTATTCGATTTTCATTCTATTGTATACAGTATTTTATCTTATTCTATTCTATTGTGTACAGTATCTTATTTTTATTCTTATCATCTTATCCTATTCCAGTGTTTTACTAATTTTTGCTATGTAACTTTGCTGTGTCCACTTTCTGCTGTAACAGAACAAATTTCCCACATGTGGGACTAATAAAGGTTATCTTATCTTATCTTAATTGAGCTGAATTTAATCATAAAAATGTAATAAATAATGAAAACAACTGATTCATGTTTCTGGACTCGACGTTCATTTAAATATAAACTGTTTCATCAGACTGGTCTCACACCAGTTTATTCATGCCTTTGTGTCTCCGTTTCAGGTTAAAATAAAACTGTTGACTATTTTTCAAAGCTTGCAAATAAATGAAATCCTTCTTCCTAATGAAATACATCAATTTAAAGTCTTAAAGAAAAACAGGTGAGTTCATGCATATGCTACGCATGGCTAATTGTGTGACTGAAATCCCAATTAACTGTACTTCTTTCATTGGTGTACACTTTGTAAAAGTCATACATTAAATTTAAAGTTATGATAAGCTGTGATTTAATCTTATTTATAAAAAAATATGTAAGATAAGCTTTGCAACTGTTACTGAAAATGACACCTATTCGACCTGCTGGACAAGGTGGATGTTGGCATCTAATCAGAGGGCTGGAAGCAGGCTAGCACCAAAGCTAAAAACACACTCTTCCTGCATTCAGTGAGGCCACTGGCACAATTTAGGTTCCAAAAAGTTGATTTAAGCTTGTCATTGCCTGTTGATATTACACCAGCTCATGCAGAAAATGTTCCCTTATAGCTGTGATTTTGCAGCTGCACAGCACATGCCTCTGAACCAGGGTGGGATTCTGAACCACAGAAATTCAAAACACACATGGAAGAAGGTCATTTATCAGCCATAAAAGTGGGCTCAGAGCTGTTGTGAACCCTTCCGTTTTCAAAGCTTCGCTCTGGTTTCTGAAATGAATAACAGAACTCTCAGTCCACTGCCTGGACACCCTCTAATTTGCTTGAATTTTTATAGTAGCCACCAATTTTCAGAAGCCACTTTGACCAGCAGCAAACTTATGGCAGAGCATCTGTGCTTCAAAACATTTCCTATCAGCACCAGATGCTTATATGAGAAAAAAATATCACATCCACTGATATATTCAACAACAAAGATCAGTTTAAGAGGAAGTGGCGGAGGACATGTGGGAAAGTGTGTGGAAAAGGTTTGACTTTGACCGCAGATTTCTTCACAACTATAAGATGTCGTCACAGTAATCCATGCACCTTAAATTTTATCAGCATGCAAAGCTAAAACTGTCGTAAGTCACGCGCTGCACTTCCCCTACACCTTATTTGAGTAACAGTCATCTGCAAATTTGTGCAGCTCTACAGGCATTTCCACCTTGCATTCCTTCTTCCTTTGTTTTAAAGGGCAGATAATTCAAACAGGAACCTCGAAGCTAAAAGTGGAACAAAGAGTTAAAAGACAAAAATATTGTACTTTGTCTGTGTGTATATTTTGAGCTTGATGACAGACGGTCACATTCCTCCAAGCTGTTTTTTTCCTTACCTAATTAGGTAAGAAATTCTTATGCGAGAGATAGGCTGTGAGGGTTTACATAAATGGTAAATGTCAGTCAGCGCTCTGACAAACTGTCCATAAGCCTGAGAGCGAGGGCTCGCTGGTTACATCACGGGGTTGGTTCGCATGACAGTGTGTCGTGCAGAGGAGGTCAGCTAAAGACTGAACAAGTGCACAGTTGAATAAACGATTCCCCGGTCGTGCTTGCATGCCGTCGACCTGCCACAGCGGTCTGCAGCTGAGAAAGCAAATCTGCTGCTGTTAATGGTATTTAAAGTGTCCTGAATCGGGAACATTGTGGCTCGCATTTCAGAAACCGGAGTCATTATCCGTCACACAATGTCTGTGGGAACTTTGTTGATATTCTTTCTGGCCTGGTTGGAATTTACTTGGTCAGTTGGAGGATAAAGAAAAACTGAAGTCAAACTGGCTTAAGCAGTTTAGAAAGTCATTAAATCCAAATATTGTACCTGAAAAATTTCCCATAAATGTGTTTTTGCTTGTAGTGAACCCAGCCGCCACAGACAGGACAATAAGCGCCGTTTTGTACTTCCCAACTTCTTAAGGGAGGTATTTTACTTTTTCCTCAACAAGACCACTTATTTTTAAAACTCATTCTTGCTGAGAAACCGTTACAGGTTTTCCTAATGAGACGCTACAATAACGCCACATCCACCCTTTTAATCCCACAGACTGCCAGGAATTTGTCCCACCTAAGTCTCCGAGGCGACCTCCTTTTAGTGGCCGAGGAATGCCTGGCATTTCTCTGTTCACTCCGTTTTCTAAGTGCAGATAAGTGTCCACGTTTCTTCTGGTAAACCGATCTCGACCACACAAGAGGAGCCCCTTTCCCCTCCCCACCTCGGCATGTTCAGCAGCCACCTTGCACCCAACCCATTTCCCTTCTACCACTGTCAATCACTTCTTCATGCTGCAAGTACAGCTGATAGAAACCACGTGGAGAAACTGCTGGATCCAGTTGAATAAAGAATGTGTTTATGTAACATATAGAGCAGGGCTGCCCAATCCCGGTCCTCGAGAGCTACTATCCTGCAGCTTTTAGATGCATCCCTACTCCAACACAGCTGAATCAAATGGTTTGATTACCTCTTCAGCATGCCATCGTGTTTGGCAAAGGCCTGATAACAAGCCATTCATTTGATTCGGGTGTGTGGGAACAAGGATGCGTCTAAAAGCTGCAGGACAGTAGCTCTCGAGGACCGGGATTGGGCACCCCTGATATAGAGGAACAAAGTCTTGGCCATCTCCGTCCTTATGAGAGGAGCGTTATTGTGTGATGGAACATATAGGTTGGAGACGGTCGTACAGATCAATGAGTGCAAAACTTAACTGTAACATTAGTAACAATAAGGATTAATAAAATCAAATCAGCTCTTCTTAGTTTTCTCAATGTGAAAATAAACCTTTCAATATTAAATAAGCTGCAACATCCAAGGCTGACACTTATGAGCCTAAAACTGCTGTTCCTCCATGAGGCTGATTCCAAAAGTCAGCCAATCCCCATAGACTCCCATGTTAACGTGTTGTGCTTTAAAACTGGCACGAACCTCAGCTTAAATAAAAATCCATTTTGAGTTTATAGATTATATTTTATGTGCTGGAGTTTGTGTGTTCTCCTCGTGTCTGCCTGGGTTCTCTCCAGGTACTCCAGCTTCCTCCCGCAGTCCAAAGACATGCAGTTAGTGGGAATAGGTTAACCTGTGATTCTAAATTGGCTTTAAGGTTAAATGCTTGTCTGTCTCTCTGTGTTAACCCAGTGACAGACTGAGGACCTGTCCAGGGTGTCCCCCACCTCTCATCCTATGGTAGCTTGGAGAGGCTAAACTCTGAACTGGATAAGCTTTGTCAGCATAATCATACATGCCGTTCAACACAAGGATCTGTAGCCGACTGTTAATTGGCACTAATGTGTATCTGTGCATGCAGTTTATGAGTAAAGCTTATAAACCACGTATGCTAGTGCTAGCTGATAGCGTGGCACTTCATTTTCTTTTCATTGTCCTTTATTCATCCAGGTAAAAAGTAATGAATCCTGCTGTGGCTTAATGAGGATCTTAACTGTGAACTAAGACCCACTAATGCCTACAGCGGTTTTCACATATGCATTGTTGTCAGACGTCACCTGACTGAGGTGCAAGTAATGTTACAAATGTCCAAGGCAGCGGCGTTGGACATTAACCGAGTAATCACTGATAATGAGAGGTGACACAACGATCTCTAACCCCGGTTTGTAAAAGAAAAACAAAACACTGGTTAAGAAATTGGAAAATTTCTCCCACTGCATCATCTGAGGACTGGGCACTTGACCTGGGGAGCTAAGGATAAACCACTGGGCAGATCACACCATCTGTGCAGCCCCAGCTCTAACTGAAATCATCTGGGTAATAAGTAGCAGGTTAAGGTTAGGTAATCAAATCTGTGATGTTAAGCATTAAGATCCTGTGGCTGGAACAAGGAAAATATGGAGGTAGGGTTAGACAATAATGTCCCTAAGGGTTGGCTTTAAATGGTTAAGGTTAGCAGTACTTACTAGCTACCTAGCAGAAAATCTGTGATATAGGATTACACCATGGGGCAAATATTCAAGTGATTTCATAGCTAGCAACTTGGTGTCATGTGCCGTTCCCCGAGTTTTAGGCAGCTCCTCTCTTCAAGCACACTGGTTGGTCTGGTTGTAATCAGTTAAATCTGTTGTTCAAATGAAGCTTTATCTCTCAGGACCGTTAGGTAAGAAGAATTGATTACTTTTCCCACAGTTCTCCAACACTTCTATCTTAAATCAGATTGTAAGACACCAAAAGAGATGGCAAATCTGTCTTCAAACTGTGTCAACAGCTGATGACCTCAACAAACAGAAGTTTTCATTATTTTCATCCAGTGCAATAAACGAGGTTTTTAAAATTTAAGACATGATTCACTCTAGAACGTGTCTAAAATCTAATTCACGTTGTCTGGAATTAATCCCCATCATATTTAATGATTTAACCTTGAATTTGCTTTTAGGGAATACATGTCTGTCAGAAAAACTTGTGAATTATAAACTCTTCTTTTTATATACTAATGTTTGGTGTTCCTATATTTAATAGGACCTGTGAGAACAAACCGTTTTCTGTCTCGTCTCTGTTCAGAGACATTCTGTGAACCGAATCCATTTCCAAGCTCGCCTCTCTGTGTTCCTCCAGCTGTCCTTACACCCGTCTGGACTCTGCGAGTACACAGACTGCCCCACTAAACTCTCATAAACAATGTCCGTCCCACTCAGACACACTCATTTGTGCAGCACAGCCTGTAATTGTTTTCATGGAGGAGGCCATAGACTCCCATCTCAGACTTTTGGTGGTGCCACCTTTCAGATCTCAGCCATGTGGACAAGACTAGACACACTGTTAACTAAGAAGTAAGCACTTTTAGTTCACCAAAGTGTAAATTCCTGCTCATCAAGAAAGAATGATAAGACTCTGAGTGACAACTAGATCAAAATGAACCCTCATTCTTTTAGTTTAGTTGAATCAACATTAGTTTCTTTGTGTAACAGCTGATCCAAGTCCACAAAGACTTTGTGCTTACATTTCAAACTTAAGTACGTCCCATAAATCCCATCTATACCAGGAACTGTTTTGTCTTGGGGAAAAGTATGCTGCTCAGACTACACAAATATTTTTGCTATGATGCAGAAAAATAATCTGCAGTTTCGACTAAACTGTGTTTGTGTTCTGGCTACAGTAGCTCTTAACAGAGAATAGCAGTGTACGGCTTTGAAGTCTTCTTTGGTACCTATAATAATGACAAAAAAAACTAAAAACTAAAAATCAGCCAGCTGCTGATTGCTCTCGGAGTGATAAATTATTGCCAGACCCCCTTTTTTTTCACCTGCCGTTAGCTGTGTTAGAGGAAGCAGGTGCAGTGGCATTAAGAGGAGCCGTGAAGACCCGGCAGCTTCGCCAAACAATAATATCATTAACTGCATAAAAACACAGAGGAGGTCGACTGCAGAGCCGGGGGGGCGTTACTGGTCTGGCGAATGCTTGTAATTAGCCAGAGCAGCTGGGAGACCAGTGTGTGTGTGTGTGTGTGTGTGTGTGTGTGTGTGTGTGTGTGTGTGTGTGTGTGTGTGTGTGTGTGTGTATATACTCTTTTTTCATTCATTTGAACTAATATGAATTCAATTTAATTTACTGAAGCCTTTATTGGATTGATACAATATAGCAATACTATTTGAACAGAAGATGATGAATTATTCATTTTTTCAAGACAAAATTTGTTTTTCTTTTTTAATTTCATTTTTCTTTTTCCTGCATATTAAGATTCAAATGAGAAAAACCTATTTTAATCACTTCTATGATTACATGTTTCCACGGGAGAATAAGCCAAAGTGCGTTCACAAACGTTTGACTCGATTTCTCTCTTTTTTGGTATATTTTGAATCTATTTGGTAAAACTTTGATTCAGGGAAACTTAGTTGAGGCTAAATAAATCTGTGTTAAATGAGTTCAGTCATCACATAGTCTCCACTTTGACTTCTTTATGACACACCAGAGAAACCAAATGATCAATCAGACTAAAGAACATCAACATTTCACCACATGCATTCCTGACCTGAGACAACATACAGTTCTCTTTGTCTTTGTCTGGCTCCATCTGCGCATTTCTCTGTTTACTCCATATGTTTGCGTCGTGGGGGAAGTGACTTGAGGAAACCAGGGAAACAATGAGCCACCGCCAAAAACAAACCACGGTGCTCGACTCAACCCCCACTCCTCCTTTCCTTTCCACCCTGCTGCCCTCGTCCCCCTCCAAGAACAGTGGGCCTAGAAGATGCCCCACCCTGGATCAATAAGACAGAGTCACATTATGTTGATGACTTCTGAGGAAATGTTCAAGTCTGACTAATGTGAAAGCCTATTTGTATGTTACACCCCAAAGCAACCCAGTGAATATGAATGACAACGTTAATTTATGGTAACTGTAACTGTTTCATATCGTTATGTAAAAGCACTGGGTCAGGGATCAGGGTTGTTATAGATAATTAAAAACTAGATTTGATTTTTTTAGTTAAATTAATAGAAAAAGAAAACCAAGACTATGCTTAGTTTTAGTATTTGTTAGTTTGATAATGTTATTGAAATTTCCCCCGGTGAGGCACTGACAGATGTGTGACTACTGAGGCTTTTGTTGTGATCTGCTTTTAAAAAGCTCTGTGGTTCTATTGTATCGCCTGTACTGGTTTTCCTAAATCTTGCCTCTGACAAATGACTTAAATACAATAATAGATAAAAAGCCTAAAATTAACATTTAGACAATTTTCAAACTATGAAAATTAAACTGAAACAGGAAGATCCACTCTGGAAAAGAACTGAAAGGAAACCCAATTAAAAACAAAAAGTCAAAATAAAATAAAAATAAAAACTAATTAGAAAATACAAAACTTTAACAACTGTCAGGGATGCTTTCATGACTCGGGGGTTAAGGCATCAACTGTGAACTGCAGTGCTGACAGTTCTGTTTTCTAGTTATTTTTTTACTGTCATCATGTCCAGTGTTAGTCTTCTATCCAGGTCTCAAATAAACACCTACTAGTCATGTCCTGCTTTAGCTGGAGTGACACTTTCCCTCTTTTCTTATTATTTCATGCTTCGCCCTGAGTACATCACGTGTTTGATGTGTTTCATTCCCATCCTTGGTCACCCTCCTGTGAATGAATATTCCCATCATGAAGGTGGACGGTCTTCAATCCGTCCACCTTCATAGACTTCAGCTTGTTCAAAAAGCTGCGTCTTACCTTGTATACTCCTAGTCGAGCCTTAAGATCATCTGGTCAACTACTCTTGGTCCAACCTAGGTCCCGCCTGAAGAACATGGGCTGCCTGCACCAAACCTCTGGAGCAGTCTTCCTGTTACTACTTGTGCCTCGGACTCTATTCAATCTTTCAAAACACGGTTGAAAACGTAACTATTTAACCTGGCATTCCCCACTAGCTATTGTTCTTATCTCATCTATTTTAACCTTTTACTGCATTATTCCTGCCGTAAAAAATTCTCCTAGATAATTTTTTTCTCCTAGATAATTCTTTATATTTTGAATTGACCCAATCTCTGAACCGAGGCCCGATATCGATTTTATTTAGCCCACACTCCTGGTTTAATTAGTGCTTCCCATCTCTTAGTATTAATACTGGTGCTTGTTTTTGTACTTTGTTAATGTTTTATATCAATGACTTATTGCATTACTGTGAAGCACTTGGGTCTACCTTTGGTTTTAAATGTGCTATAGAAATAAAATTGTATTGTATTGTATCATTCCTGTTGTCTGTGTCAAATTTCCTTTTTCATCCTCTGAATTTCAGTGTATCTTGTCTCAGTACCAAACAATTTCCCATCTAGTGCTTATTTGGCTATTTTTTTGTTAAGTAGTTTAACCCTCAACTGTTTCTTCTGTAAGCTCGCTTACGTTAAAGTGTGAGTGTGCACGATGGTTAAAAAGTAACTTAAAGGGACGCACTGTAAGTACCGGTCCACTTAGCGCGAGCAGCACTCAGACTGGGACTAGTGTACCAATTCACTGAACATTATTAATCAAGTCTTGTATGGATGGAGTAACGACAGAGGCCTGCACATGTGGAGTTTTCAGATTTCAGTAGGACTGACAGTGAGAAGCATTTCATTCATCAGCATGTCTGAGGTTTAGAAATTTGTTGGTCTATTCCGTTTCGGCTTAGTGTGAGCAGGACTGCCTGACAGCATTGTTGAAATGGTGAAAAAACAAAAAATAAGATTTAAAAGGATGTGTATGGAAGGATCAAAGGGTTAAGAAAGACAGGAGATGATCCAATTGGAAGAAGGCGAGCAGAGAGTCATTACTGGAAAAATGCGTTTTTGGTAAATGACAGATAATGGGAGTGCTTCTGTTCCATTACTTGCACTTTCAGCCAGCGTTCCCTGAAGGAGGAGGGCGCAGGTGTCAGAAGATTTCTCTTTTCGGTTTCTTGTTAAATTTCTCTAAAGTCTTCCAATTTATTGGACACACATTTTGGGAAAATCGTATTTTTTCTTTTAGTCGATCAAATCACACCAAGGCTCCATCTGACCTCTGAGTATAAGACGTTTTCTATCACCAACGAAGAAAAATATTAATATTTAAAAGCACATTTTTTTATTTCGAATGTCACAAAAACTTCAGCGTGTAACACAAATATTTGAAGAAAGATCTCTGAGTGATGAATAAAGAACTTTTAGAGCTTTGGTGAAAGCTTCGCCTGAAACATTTCACTCACACTCACATGGCTCAACAGAAGGAGCACTTTCAGTCCAACACAATATTTGGTTTTTGTGTGAAAAAAGTTGTGCAATGCCTTCTGTGTCGTGCATTGTATAATGACAAAAGTTTTCTCATCCGTCCTCGAGATAAAGCAATAGTTTGCTGTGTGTCTTGCTGGCACACAATGATCACTGTGCTGTACTAACTACTACACAGAGTAGCTCTGATATAGTGAATGATAACGCAGTTTTGTATCAAAGAATATGAAATGATACAGAAAGGCATTTTTCATGTTACCACTGCAGGTTTGTTTTTTTGTTTTGCATCTGTGATTTTTATTTGTGTCATTTTCACACTGTAAGTCAATAACACCATCGAATAACACACATAATAAGCTTCAAATATGCAGATATGATATTCAAACTGTGCATTAAATAACATGCTATATTATTGTTATATGCAATCCCATGATAGCACATTGGAAACACAGATGTGTTTGGCAATACAGATAAACTGTTACAGACAGGCTGAGCCGTGAGTACAGATTTGCATGTTTTTGCTTTTTGTGTGCGATGATGAGTCTGTGCAATGTGTGCTCGTGGAAGTAGGCACACCCGCTTTTGGGCAAAATAATAATTAAATATGTTTTATAAAGTGCTCCTCCACAAATGCATTTTAATGACCAAGCATACTGTAGCAAATAAAAGACTAAAAATGTTTTTAGCTGCCTGTCCAGTGAGTTTATCGTTTCCCACAGCATCTTAGATTGTTCTTCTACCTCAGTTATCTCACTGTAATGGCACATAAATCACTCCACACCTGCTGCAGCTTCAGCTTAGACTGGCTGAATCTAAAAGATAGAACAAGACTACCCTCAGTCCTACAGTCTGCCCAACTGTAGGACAAGAGGCTCTTTGGAGAGGCACCTGAAATATACAGAGGACTGTGACCTCGTCTGCCTAAAGGTAGGAGAACAGAGCTGGTTAGCAGTGACTACATTTTCACAAATAAGCCTGAAGGGACTGCCAAGCAGTCAAATGATCATTTGATGAGTTAAAAAAAATCCCAGAAAAACATTTGAAGTGATTCAAAGTTTGAAATAACAGCTGTTATATTTCTTGGCACAGCAGCCAATATTATATAAACAGGTGGAGGTGTTACAAATTCCTCGCGTGAGTAATTACTGCTGGCCAGATGTGATGCAACTTACGTGAGGACGATCTATGTGAAAAAATGTGCTCTTTATGCAGCGTAGTGTTTGACCCAGACTGATAAATCTCTCGATATGAAGTGGAAAACATTTCAAAGCTACTGTATCTGAAGTCTCCTCGGTGGTGCCTCCCTTGTGTTTGACTCACTAATCTGGTGACGCACAGAGGGAATCAGAGGGTAAACACTCAGAAGCAGGGATTCTCAGCATGGTCACGTCTCCAGTGTGTATATGTATGCATGTGTATGTACGTGTATGTGTGCCGCCTAGCAGGAGAGTACTAGCATCACGACTAATGAGTCTCAGGCCCTGCGGGAAGCAATTCCAACACACCCCACAGCAAACAGACCAACTCGTGTGCATAAATTCTATCTCTCACACACATACACTTACACGCACATACAGTATGAATTTACCCGTGCCACTTCATCACCCACTGGCACTCATTTGCTGATCTGGAGGAAAGCCTGTGGCCAAGGCTTTTCTGTAAAATGCCACAGCGAAACTTGAGCTTGGCATTGGGAGCTACAGCTGCTAAGGAACTGTACGAAAAACAAGTGCCCACTAATCTGCCCACACTCTCTCCACCTCTTTTCATCCCACTATACGAGGCCAGGGAGATGGAACCACCCACACAAAGAAAACTCAAGGCTGGACAAGATGGCCAAGATTGCATAATTTCTGAGCCTTTATGTAACAGGGTGGCTAGTCACTTAGAACAGGCCTATTTAGAGCTTTTTCCCCTCTCTGTCTCTCTCACCATTTCCTTAGATGGCCGGATGGATGGATGGATAGTTTATGTGCCACTGGCGATGCCCCAAACCAGTACCTCTGTGACAAAGAGTGGCACAGATGGCAGCTCAGGGCTGGCCAGCATTCGTGGTACCAAATGGCATGCCACAACAGATCCAGATGGATTCAGGCACTCGGTTTTATTTTTTGCCTTTGAATAGATGATGGATAAACACTAAGAAAGACAGAGGAGTAAAGAAATAGAGAGAAAAACTGTGAGACAGGAGAACAACAGCCTCCCTACAATGTGAGGAAAGAAAAACAGCAAAAGTGGGCGAGTGATAAAGCAACAAAATGAAGAAATCAATCAAGCCAACCTTCCATCTGCCCACTTTTTTAGTATTTGACTCTCAAATAAATACACCAGCTGCACTTAGATGCCCACATTCTCAACGTTAGAGTAAAACAACAAACACTGGGCCTCACGCTGAACTATCTGACCCCAGAAAGCCTGAGCAAAGAAAATATAATATTTGGGAAAAAAAGCTGAAACTTTTTAAATTAAAGTAACAAAACTGCAGCTACACATGATTTTTCTAATTATCTTCTAACTCTCTCCGCTGAGTTTTTAAGTCTAGAAGATACATTTGACCGTCCAGAATGGAAAATGAAGTCAATGCTTCATTTTCCATTCTTTAAGTCAACCTTAAACTGGTTGTTGGCCAGCAGGGGGCGACTTCTCCGATTGTCCGCTTTATACAGCTCAGTGGGAAAATGGCTCTTGATTCTGTCTGGATTTATCACATAAATAAACAATTTCCTGATGAGTTCGTGTTCTCTAAAACAATATAAAGTCGAGTTTTAAACATCACATGGGGCTTTGGCTTTTTTTCTTTTACTTTGTTTAGGCAGCAAAAACCACCCAGTTAGACTCAGGAAGAGATCGTGGTTTGAAGTGAAATATTCCTCCTCACAGAACAGCAGATGTAAAAACAGAAAAGAAAAGAAAGCATTTGAATGCAACGCCACACGGACCTTTACGTCCCAGTACCAGCCCACCTGGCATCACTGTGGTCGAAGGAAATAGCAAAGGTGTCTTTACTCTGATGACACTGGCATTAAATTTGAGAGATTACCTGTGGAAATAAATACAGAAATATAGAGGTCAGAATGCAAACTGTTTGGGCCAGTTAACTTGAGCTTCCAGCACTAGAGGTCCATTTCCAGTTGACCCAGATAAGACCTCTTTCAGCTGCTTGCAGGGTGAACCTGAGAAGCCAGCACCGTTTGCAGAGCGTGAGATTGAGGAAGAGAAGGAAAATTACTCCATTGAGAAAAGGAAAGCAAGCCTCTCTCACGCTTATTATGAAATATAGTTGTCCAAAGGCTGTGAGCGATCCGGTGTTATTTCACAGATCGCCCTTTGAGGGACAGAGGCTTCACTCAGAATGAAGTGCTAAGAAAATATTTTCCTGAGCAGGAAATTACTCCGGAGAAATCTGCATCTTTGTCAGGAGGAGTCTCATGATTTTCTAAACCAAAACAGCAGGAGAAAATATTGGCTACATTTTTTTCTAAATACCTCTGAGCATAAAGAGCACCAACATCTGGGTGTTGACATTTGGTGTTTGCACAACCTTAGAAAAATAGTTTAAAAGCTGCTTTTCTCCATTCATTTAATGAAGGAAACCCACTGGTCCCTAATGAGGATTCTTAAATTACTACGCTCAGAAAAAGTGTCTGTCCAGCCGACTCTGCAAAGTAATCTCTAATCATAAAAAAAATTATTCCGATTCCAATGGAACAAGGGTGGAACGTCAGGCTTGCTCTGGAAGGAAGAGGTGGAGGAGAATAAAGGTCCCAAATAATCAAATTGCTCCAAGCAACAGTAAAGTACCCAAAAACCTAGCTTCATAAGTCTGGTTTGCACTGCACAATAGTAGAGATATTATTCTGAAATGCACTTTAACCTGAATCTTATTAATAGGCAGTAGGTAGTTTTCTAGGCTAGGCTGAGTTCCCATTTGCACTTTTAGTCAACACAAAGACACAAATACACACAAAGATAACAATTTTGTCCTTTCACTTAACCCCTGATTATACTTTCCTGGTCCACAAGTTTGCAAATGACCTAAATGTCATCATTTCATCAGTCTGTGCAGGATCTGTGCAGACGTTGCCATTTTTCTGTCAGTGCGAGGACTGCAATGCAGAGAATTACACGTTCCTCAGATGGCAGATTTTGAAGTAATATAAAATAAGTGTCTACTCCTCTGTTAGGTCTTCAGTTCTTTATGTCTACGTCCACAACTGAGTATAATCGGATCATAAGTAAGGAGGAGAATCAACTTACTCAACCCAGTGCCTCAAGGCACGAATGTCAAAGGACACCTTGTGTATATCTCCGTGGTGCCTCATTCACGTGTATCGACCAGTGTACCCATTTTTCTGGTGAGGTTGAGCTGCTCTATCACACTCGTGTCTCTGGTGTTCTGAATCCTGAAGAGGCTTGATGTTCAGAAACTAGACCATATGGAATAAGTTATGAATTATTAAGCTGCAGTAGTATTCCTCACAGATGAGGCATAACTAGGACACATTCTAGCACTGAGACTGGGAGCTGCGGGTTTTAAGGTACAACATGTGGTCTGTTTCAGAACACTCGACTCCACTGCACGGCAGTACAGTACTGCTCCATCACTGGTGTTATGTTTCATCTTGTCAGTCTCTTTTCAGATCAAACAGAAGCCAGACCTAAGAACCAGAGAGGCACATGGTTCTTTGTTCACAATAGATTTTTCACTCAAATAAGTCAAACTCAAAATCTTTAATAGCCGTCACTGGGTTGTATGGACCCTGATTATAGAGATAGAAGTACTTTGAGCCTGAATTTAGTCTAATGGCCAGCAGGGGACAACTCCTCTACTACATAAACAAAATTAATAATCAAAGTTACCTGAATTCTTACTTAACTATCTCAGGTAATGTTTTATCTCTGTGTCTATGTTCTCAATCACTACTTTCAGTTCCTATTCCTATATAAAACATGATGTTCATTTTGTAAACTGCCGGGGGTTTCTTCCTGTTAAAAGGGAGTTTTTCCTTCCCACTGCAGCCAAAGTGTTTGCTCAAAGAAGGTCATATGATCGTTGGGTCAAGAGTGAAGATGGAAACAAAGTGTAGCAAGTTTGATATTTGACAAACTTGGTATATTAATTTTCACTCAGGTTAGTTTTTAAAATTTAAGAATTATGAAAAAATGGTTCCTTTTTGATTCATTAAAATCTGGGGAAAAACAACAGGAGAATACGACCATGTTCAGATGATGTCACCACCTTTCAGTGAGATTACATTAATGCGTTTAAACTGCAGCTGTCGTCTAGCAGGGCTGACAATCTGTATGTGTGCTACAAATATGATATTTCACGTCATCTACAGCTATATTTATTATCTAATCTGTTTCTTTCAAACCTGTTTTTGATATTTTTCTGCGACATTGTATCTCTCTTTAGGCATTTTTCATCTTTAGTACCTCTCACTGCACTTCATACTTCTGTATAAATGAGTAATGTAAATAAAGTTATATTATTACAAATTTCATTGATATTCATTCTAAGGACAGAATTGCTTTAAGGCTTGAAATGAGCCAATATGAAATACATTTAAAATATATTTAAACAGTATTCTACATTTACATCAGCAGGGAAAACACCTGATATGTTTTTCAGATAAGTAGGTGGAATGTCAAAAAGTAGGACGTGTGAGTTTACCGATTGCAGTCAACATCAGCATCAACAGTCTGACAGCCACTCTGACAACTGATGGTTTAGAGAAAAACAGATGTGACACATGATGACTGAACATCCATAGGAAGACCAAACCCTTTACTATGTGCAAATCACTACAAATACTATAAACTGAAGAGTGATTGTGGTTTGTTCATGACAATTTCACACCTTATTTTTTCATCCATTGTTCTTAGCAGGGAAGTCTCATCTGTTCATCCATCCCAATGTTTTTGCTCATGTAACGTGGTTTGTGATGTTTGGATTCATCACATTGGCTCACATCCAACCACCGTGCAGCAAATCCTGCCATTAAAGTTCCACTTTAAAATACGCTCACCACACATGCACTGTGGTTTCCAAACCAACAAAAGACTCTGTGGGAGGTAGCAGCAAGCTGTGACAAGCAGCTATAACAATCCACATGAATGCAAAAGCACAAAAGATGAGTTAAAAGCAATTTACATAACTCTCAAAGATGTCAAAGAAGCCAATGTTTTAAAAGTACTTTTGGAGATCATGAAGCTAAGAAGAAGGATGAATCTGTTATGTACAGTAAATGTGCCATCAATTCAGTAAATCAATGATCACTGGCAGATGAAGGGAATAACACTAATAATGTCTTAATCATGACACCTGTTAGGGAGGAAATGAACATGTTGGCCTCAAAGTTGACATGTTAGAAGCAGAAAAAAGGGGCAGGGATAACAATTTGAGTGAGTTTGATTGAAGGTCAAATTTGACGTCTAGATGAATAGGTCAGTGGTCAGTATCCAAGGTGGTCCAAGGAAGAAACAGGGGTGAACCAGCAACAGGGACATAGGAGGCCAAGGCTCATTGATGCATGTGGGGATCAAAGGCTGGCCTGTGTGGTCCGAGCCAATAGGTGAGCTACAGTAGCTGGTTTTAATGGTGTCAGAATACACAGAGCATCACAGCATGCTGCGTATGGGGCTCCAGAGCAGTCAGGGTTCCCATGCTAAACCCCATCCACAACCAAAAGCTCCAACAATGGGAACGAATTAGAACTGGATCATGCTTTTGTTTACATCACGTGGATGGCTGGGTGTGTGTGTGTGCATCACATACCTGGGATAAACCTGGCACCAGGATGCATTATGTTAAAGAAGGCAAGCTGGCGGAGGTAGCGTGATGCTTTGGGCAATATCCTACTGGGAAACCTTGGGTCCTGCCATCCATGTGGATGTTGCTTAGACATGTACCACCTACCTCAGCTGGTACTGGTACTCTCTTTGTGCCACAAAGCAGAAATGGTTCAAGAATGCTTGAGGAGCACAACAAGTTTCAAGCGTTGACTTGTCCTCCAAATTCTCCAAATCTCAATCCGATCGAGCATCTGTGGGATTTACTGGACAAACAAGTCCGATCCATGGAGGCCCCACCTCGCAGCTTACAGGACTTAAAGGATCTGTTGCTAACATGTTGGTGCAGATACCACAGCACACCTGCAGGGATCTAATGGAGCCCGTGCCTCGGTGGGTCAGGGCTGCTTTGGCAGCAAAAGGGGGACCAACACAACATTTGGAAGGCAGTCATAATGTTATTCCTGATTGGTGTATATACTCACTCTAAACTGTGTGGACAGAAAATGCAAAATAAAGAAAGTAAACAATATCAGTGCAAAAAAAAAAAAAAAAAAGTCCTTTGTCCTTTTTTTACTTTTACATTTTTGGAGCCTGTGGGGAAAGTTCACACGTGGGAGAGGTTCGTGTTTAGAAAGGGATATATTTCAGTCTAAACCACAACCTTTTCATAAATCAAAATAAGCAGTTATTTTGCCTAAACTTGGTCAAAATTCAACTTTTCCAAAAATAATATGCTTTATTTTGACTTTTAGCTTCCCATGAAACATGAAAACCTCAGTCTCCTGGGAGAAAGTCCTGTGTTTACAGATTTGTGCAACAAAATTGCACCACCTCATCTTATTTCTTTAAACCTCCTGAAAAAGCCTTCTGTCAGAGAACCATGAAGGTAAACTCTTCTCATTTCTATGATATTCTGGCATGACAGTAAACAACTTTCAGAAGCCCAAACAAGAAAATTAAAACTCAAAAGGCTAAAAATGTTTACCTTGAATAGACGATAGTAGGTTTTTGGGCATATTTTCTAAATAACAAACCAGGCGAGCTCTTATCGAAGGACAATGCACTGACACATCATAGATCACTGTGATGTAAGACCGAAAGTTTCGGTTGCTGCAGGGATAGGAGGAGATGCTCCGTGCTGTAGGTTAATCTCCGACAAGTTATATAATCATCAGCTGAAGTACTTTAAAGAAAGGCTAGAGAGGATGATCCTCGTGGATTACAATCTACTCAAAGACTACAATCTGTCTCTTTACATAAAGAAGAGTGTGTGTGTGTGTGTGTGTGTGTGTGTGTGTGTGTGTGTGTGTGTGTGTGTGTGTGTGTGTGTGTGTGTTAGGGTTAGTTTTCAGGTAAACAAATGAGCCTAACAAAGAGTGGGAGTGCAGTAACAGCAAAGCACCCCACCCTCTTTAACTGAGATTCACCTTATTTGTCTGAGTGAACTTTTAGTCTGATTACCACATCCAAGAACGCTGCATGAATACGTAGCTCTTGTGGGGGAAAGTGTGTCTGAAGCTGTCTAAAACAGAACAAACGCCTCATGAACGGGAGCAAAGAGAAGCTTCTTTAGAGTCTGATGGGCTGACATGCACATCAATTAAGTTGTTGTTCTTTCCGGCTGTTTTAATCTGCTGGGTGCTGCAGACGCTGCTCAGACATGATGATGCATCGTTAGCACAGCTTCACATTCATTACCAAGTCTCCATATGACACGTCTTGGTTTGGCAAATAATTATGCGTGATTATTTCTATTATGTATGAGTTTTGATTTTTGACTTTTATTATGCTGGGGTTATACATTTTAAGTTCTTTTTGGACAGGAGTAGTATTACAAGGGGCGATCATGTGACTTAGAAAATGCACGGCCTGGAGTCTGAGCTTCATACGCCACATTCTCACAGGAAAAGCAAGGTCCGTGCTTTATTCACATTAACTGACATCTGTGGCTGCAGACCGCCACACACTGAGCCTGTAAAATCACAGTAAGCTAAATATTCCTCACTGGATGCTACTGAATGCTGAAATGCTGTTATCAAACCCAGGAGTAATATCACATGACCTCAGTGTTTAAGAAAATATTGCAGGTAATTTTCACCTTTAGAGACAAGATTGATTCACAGTATAGTTATGACAGGTCCTTATGTAAAACCAATACAATGCAAATTGAGGATACACTACAGGATATTGCATTCATGCTGAAGGCATTTACTTCCTATACCTCCTATATATGGGGCATGCTACTTAAGATGCTTTAACCTGCTCAGTTGTTGTGTATCTGCAAGCCAACACCACAACAGCTCCTCCTTTCCATGTTGTTTTTATCTGCTCTCTGCTGGGTCAAGACTTGTTATTGTGGTATCAGGTGGACTCTAATCATTTTCTTAAATGCTTCCCCAGCTTTCATTGGGCGAGAGGCATGGTACACCAGGGTACACACCGGACAGGTCGCGAGTGAAACACTGAGGTTTTTGGACTGTGGGAGGAAGCCAGAATACCTGGAGAGCACCCATACGGGCACAGAGGGAACATGCAAACTTCACAGAGAAGAGAAGTCAGAAGCCAACTGGTGGATTTGAACCCAGGACCCTGTTTTTGTCAGTCAGTAATGCCAAACATTGCCCCACTATGCTGCTCTTGATCTGAAAGGACAGCAAATAAAAGACTATGCAACTGCATTGCAGGTTAATGGAAACTCAGCAGTGGATGCAGACAGAATCAAATTTGAGACTCGAGGTCATGAACTTGCAAAACATGGTGATCTTTTTTAAAAATGTAACTTTAAAAAAAAGACCCAGTCTTAGCAACTAAAAGCAGTACTAACAAAAACAAAAATACTTGCATGTGCCACATAATTTCCCATTGAGAGTTGTGACTTGGATGACTGACTTTGATTTCCCCTCATGGACTTGACTTGAGACAACACTTTAGACTTTGACTTAGCCATGAAGCCTTAAACAGCTCAGGTTATAACTGTGGGAGTAAATCAACAATGAACTCAATCTGATAAAAAGTATAACTGGTGCATGTTCACTGTCATCCCTCCACCATTGTGGCACATGCATGCTACTCTTAACCGTTGGGTAGGAGTCTTCAAAGATGCATTGAGGGGCCTTTAAGAATCTGTATTCTGGAGACTGCTGTATTTTTCATGTTTTCTTTTTCGCCTCTTCTTCGTAGCATCGTTTCTTTGCCCACCAGGGAATCATATCCTGACAAGCCCCCCTGTAGAAAGCCAGGGGATCTTTCTTCCTCTCTGTGGGGAGAATAATTAGCCTCATCTGCCTTCCTTCTCGGTCTCCTTCGTACCCTCTCTCATGCCTGTGGCAGTGTGTGTAAATTAGCCCGCTTCTACCTCAATGTGACTTAGTTCCTCTGCTAGAAAGCTCATCCAAGCCTCAACTGCATAACAAAGAGTTCAGCTTTTGTTCAGCAAGAGAGCTACATGCTGCTGCGCCCCAGTTTTCTAGCCTCCTCAATGTCATCCTGTAAGGAAACCAACAACTCTTAAAAATAATCAGTGTTAAAGTTAGAGGAGACAGTTCAAGGAAGATTCAGCAGAAAAAAAGCAGAATAAAAAATGTGTTTACTTGTCTTGTGTGCTTTGTTTAAATATTTAAAATGTAATGTAAAAAGCACTAAGAGTTTTCTAAAACAACAACTGCACTGCAAATGAACCTTCGGGCTATGAGGCATTGCAACAACTTATAAAAGGTGCCCTTTGGGATTGATGCCCGTTTAACACCAACATGTTTGGAAGAATTTTGTAGATGAGGTGCGATCAGAAGGTTATAGGAATGAGAATTTATGAATCAAACACATTAACCGATTTGACTTTTGGCGTGATCTGCTGGTCATCAGCTTTCCTGTTGAGGTCGGTCTGTGTGCCCAAATGGTGATCTTTCAACTTGACTTTGGAGACAAGTTCAAAGTTGCAGAGAGGCAAATCTGGAGAGGATGGCAGCTGGCGAAAGTCTGTACCAGCAGTCTCACCCTAGGAGATGAATTCACGGTGCACCACCTGATGAAAGCTGAATTTAATTTTAAAAATTATTCTTCCCTCTAATTTAATTTGATCCTTAAGCAAATTGTAACTCTGCACAATCTTAATTGGTTTTTCTTTGTGGTGAAGGTTTCCTCTGTTTCTTTCCGTCTTATGTGACACTAAACAACTCTCTCTTTTTGGGGGGTATAAAATGAAACTTGTGAAGATGTTACCACGAGATGTCATCGAGAAAAAGCAAAGACATCTCTGCTGCAATTGTTGGGAAGAAGGTTGCTCCCCCTCCCATCTCTGCTATAGGGATCAGAATGTTTGTTCCCTTGAATACCAAATTGAAAGTGAAGCAGACTGAGAAGAGCAACCACATTCAGTCAATATTACCTGGGGAAAGAAAACAGACTGAGATGTGTGCACAGAACCGGTTATCACAGGGTGCTGAATACTGGGGGGAAATGTGATTTTTACAGTTCAGTAAAGGAAATTTAAAACATAAATACATCATGAATGTTTACTGTAGGCTTAGATTAACAAAAAATAACAGCACTGATCTCTGTGCTCCACAACACCAATTCCAGTTATGTGTGCTATAGGAATACTGGGATAGTTTTTCAAATTATGAAATAAGTCCTCTGACTAGACAGCTGCTAGGAGTCTTATCACATCATCACAGAAGCACTTTAACATTATAAAAAACCATCCCCAGATCAATTGATAAGTGAAAGAAACTTTAGTTGCTGCAAAACTGCTGAAAATTAGTGGTTATTGGTGTCAGGCAGGCTGGTCGGATTTTTCAGAAATCGTTGATGTACAATCACCTCTCAGGTTTCCAGAGAATAATGCAAAAAAAGAGAGAGAAATTCTGGGTGTAAATGCCTTGTTGAGAAGCAAAAGACCACACCAGGTGCCACTCCTGTCAGCTAAGAAGAGGAAACTGAGTCTACAATTCACACAGGCTCACCAGAAATGAACAACAGAAGACTGGAAAATTTTGCTTTTTCTAATGAGTCTCTGTGACATTCAGATTGTAGAGTCAGAATTTAGCATAAACAACATCCATCCTATTGTAGCAACAGATCAGACTGCTGCTGCTGGTGTAATGGTGTGGGGAACATCATTTAAACACCACAGCCTACTGACGCATCTTCTGACGGCTGCTTCCTGCATGGTAAATTGTTCAATGTATTGGGATTTGTTGGAATAGAAAATTCTCATCATGGATGTGCAGCAGTTCTGTGATGCTATCAGGTCAATATGGACCGAAATTTCAACAGGATGATTCTAGCACCTTGTCGGATCTATGACATGCAGAAGTACGACAATTCAGAAATTAAAAAAGACTTGGTACTAGCAAAGCGTACCTAATAAAGTATCCGGTCAGGTTTTATTAATGTGTATGGCCAAAAGCAATTACTGGCTCCTACTGGTTTGCATGTTTCTGATTTTTAAAGGAATTCCATTAAACCAGGTTTAGGTTTGATTGATGTTCTAAATTAGTTTCTTTTATACAAAACATTTGGATTTTACCATCCATCCAGAAAAACCTTTGTAGGATCAGTGTATCCACCCTCATCCTTGAACTGAATCTTATGCATACGAAGCGGCACATACAGTGCGGGCTGATGCTCTGGCAGGGCAGCAGCTGTGGTCAGCTCTTCAAAAGCAGCATCGTGAAACGATTGTGCTTAAAGTGACAGCGGGAGGTTCAAATGTGGTCTTTGCAGATCAAACGACCTCCGTAGCTTCAGGGCATTGAAGGCTACGCACACTGAATTGTGGATTTTTAAGCTTGCACTGTGAGGCATGAATATGTAGCTGTGTGTTTGTAACAGAAAGCACTCAGCATCTAACGCAGGGAGATTAAACAGGATCTGGTCTGTTGAAGGGACAGCGAAAGACTAAAGTTAGGGAGGCTGGCTGGTGGCTGAAGGGTCACTGATTTGAGTGCTGCCACGACAATATAACAGGGGAGAGAAAATTATGCAACAGCAGAGCGACTGCAAAACCTCCATTGGCCTACCGCAGCTTTAGTAATTGTTCAGAACAGTTCCTAGCTGTGAATGCAGTGGGAAACATTTGATGAGAGAATTAATGGGAAAATGCATACATGCATTTTCAGGCAAACGCCTGTGACGGACTACAATTTAAACACCGATGCAATCTGACGTCTGTTTACGAAACAGTTTAATTGCTGTGCAACAACGAGTGATGTTTCAATTCAAACAAGCCTTGTAATTCAAATTAAATGAATAAAACCGTCAGCTAAACTAATATAAAACATGTCTATGATACATGCAGCACCAAACACAATCAAGCCCAGCGACAAACTGTAGACAGTCCTGTGAGTCACATCGGTGAGCATGCTGTGCCTTCTGGGAGAGCAGATGATTGGAGAAGCAACAACAACAGGAGACAACAAACTGGTCATTAAATTAAGAATTACACAGGAGTGTTTAGACAGCTAAGTGTTCCTCTCTATCTTAACAGGTTTGTTGTGGAGCCTCTCTCTGCAGCTGCAGCAGCCTCAGAGTGCTGGCACGTCAATACTTGTGATATACATGTTTCATTTTAAATACAGTTATTATCTCTATAAAACATTATAAAACAATAGAAACACTGATATTTTCCATGTTGTGAGGGAAACTCAGCAATAGGGATGGGTATCGTTTAGGTTTTGTCTGATACCAGTACCAAACCGGTACTTTTGAAACGGTGCCGGTGCTTAAACGGTGCTCAAACCGGTGCTTACATAATGAAGAACACAAACTTTGTCCAAAAACCTCTCATGTTCAGCTGTTTTTTTGTAAAAAGATAACAATGTTAGCCTTTTCTGCAGCTATGGGGCATATATGGTATCACTCTTGGCTGGAAGCAGTGCTTAAACAATGGAAAAAACACAAACTTTGTCCAAAAACCTCTCATGTTTAGCTGTTTTCCACTTTTTCTTTGGTCATTTTAGCCTTTTTGGCCAGGGTGAAGGGAGCATCTGCCATCAAACAAGAAGACAGCTGCCATTAACTACGACGGTGTTTGCTAGTTCACCTTAATGCATTAATGTAATAACGTGGTTAGCCTACTCAACGTAAATTACACACGAACAACATTAAGCTACTCACGCAGAGAAGAGCGGCTGCTGCTGCATCATCATCCTCATCATTTCTGCTACACTGGCAGGGCTAGGGGCCAGGACTCTCCTCTTCGGGTTTTTGGGGAATGTTGCTCCGGGTCCGATAACAGGCACCACACCCGCAGTAGATGTGCTCGATGTGAGGTCTCGCAGCAAGCATTTCTCGGCTTTTAAAAAAACACTATGCATCGCCAGGTGTTTCATCAGATTCGAGGAGTTACCTCCTTTGCACAGTATCAGCTTAAAGCACTTGTTGCAGGCTGCTGAGTTTGCATCTTTTGCTGTGAAGTACAGCCAGACTTTTGACCGCTTCGCCTTGGAGTTTTTAATCTGTAGCTCTGCTCTAAAAGAACCTACGTACCTGGGCCCGCCTACTACGCTTGCAAAGGTAAAATGATTGGCTAGAATCCAAAGTGTGTGACATCTCAGGAAAAAAAAGCACCGAAATAAAGCACCGAAATGTGGGCTGCTTTTCGGCCTGGTTACTACCGTTTATGTCAGAACCACCGGTACCCATCCCTACACAGCAAACACCTTGATTCTGCCAAAGGTTGCCACTGTTTTGGTCTCAAATCTTTCACTGTGTCGAGTCAATTTAACCACAAATGTACATGCTCTGTCAGCGATGGTGTGTCGACTGCATGCTTCAGAGGACACGGTCATTTGTTCACAGTGTGTTTGACAGAAATTTGATTTGCACAAATGTCATAAATGGCAGCTGCTACTCACCCTCCTCCCTGACCTTCGTTGTGATAGACACGATGACTGTAAGCTCGCCGCGCCCATCAAAACGAATCTTCTGCCATCTTCATCGTCTTTAATGAACACTTATCTACAGATGTGAGGAAGCTAGGAGGAAGTAGCTCAGGCTGGACGTCATCCATGGCAGCCATCAAAGGCCCATTACATAACCTCCTGAGTCAGAAGTGTTTATATAATTATCTTCTCATGCCAGAGCTGCGACTTCATATCTAGGTGACATGTGATATGTTCAGAGCATCGCGTCATTATAGCCGATTATCAGGCAGATTTCAATCTGAACAGAGTTCAAAGCATAAGAGCTCAGTGCATAATATGACCCAAATACATGAGACCTGAGACTTTACCTTCTAACAACAGCTTTCCGCCATTTATTGTAAAAAAAAACCCCAAAACAACCCAAACAAGCATGCTCAGTTTTCCAAATTTCACATAAATTTATGTAATAGTAATAACAATAATACTATCATGTGAGGGGGAAAGAAAAGTTTAAACAGTTCTTGCTGTAACATCCAAAAAATGAAAACAAAAACAAAAATCTCACTTTTTGCCCATTTCTTGAGCCAAGTGGAAACTCAGTGAAGCTGAGGTGGAAGTCTGATAAAGCAACACTTTCTGCTATGAATTATGTTCATATGGATCCAAATATTATTTCTACACAAAGAGAAAATGAATATAAAGACAGCTATTTCAGATTTTCTGTTGACTATGTCACCAACAATATTTCCTCATTGTGTTACCAAGTTGCAGACTTCATCATGCAATCTTGCACTTGTAATGACACTTGCACTGCTGAACTTTACATTTAGGTTTATACACCAGCAGCCTTGTTTATACTGAATGAAACTGAATTCTTCACCTAACCTTACAAACCCCTAACCACAGTTTTTCTGTTTACTCCAACCCTCCAGCCCAACAATCCCAGGACCCTTCAGAGCAGTTCATAACAGGAAGTGGTTTGAGCTGCATATTATAAAAGAAAAATTGCAGGTTCAAAAAGTGAAGCAAACACACAAGTCCCTTAAACCTCTATTCTTTCCATTGGTCACTAAGAGGGCGATGCTTTTGGCTATAAAAATAAACCTATAGAAGTCTTTGGGAAAGCAGCCCTCAGCATATATTAAATAAAGCATAAGTCAGTTTCACACAACCAGTTTTAAAACATCAAAATAGCAATGGTGAAAAAAAATCATCTTAAATCTTAATTAAATTCAAATTTGATATATGTACCAGATATTCATAATGATATTATGGTGAATGGTCTCTGATGCTCATTTGTCAGTGGAAGCAACTTTAGGTTTAGTGCCTTGCCCAAAGACACTTCCACATTTGGACTGAGTAAATTCAGTAGCTGAACTTGTGGCATATGACATAGGAAAGAATAGAAATTAGGAGAAGACAACATGCAGTATAAACAGTGAAAGAATGGATCTTACCTTTTCCCAACTATTAAAGATTTTCAACTGGCACAAACATTTTAGTATCAGAGGGCTTTGCTTTATTCATGAATGCATTCTGGGTCCGGTGGGATCAAAGCATGCTCTGACAATAGTCGTGTCAGCACAGAGCTTAGAGGCTGTCAGTCAGGACTGAAGGCTGGAAGGTCAACATTTGAAATCCCTGAACTGATGAATTCAGTAAGAAACAGTGAATCACAAACAGCCTCCTGTCTTTCATTAGTTATTGCTGTGCTTTTGCCTCTGAGCCGGGCCTTTCCTCGTTAATTTCCTCGTTAACCGTTCCCGTGGCCAACAGTAAATTCAGCTAAAGTAGCCGATCCATTATGCAGGTATTTCTCTCTTAGTGTTCATTTCTGTTAAAACTGATTTTTTTTAACAATTCAACACCTCATCTCAAGATTAAAGAAGCTAGTGCAGTAGTCACAAAAAATGCAGTTCCTCTAATGGCCACACAAGGCCAGTGTCAGCATCAACAGAATGACATGAATATTATCCTTAAAAATATTTCACCTGTTTGGATTTGACTTAGAAAGATAAAATTCTACTATTTTATTCTCATGTTGCTTAACTAACAGCGCAGCCATACCGGTGATAACTTAGCACTCTGACCTCTTATGGTCACCTCTGGGTCCCAGAAAAAGCACACAGCAGACTGCTAACGTTGATTGATTGATTTAGGGTTAAGAAACTAACAACTGACTCTCCGGTGGTTGTATACATCTTTTTAATATGTGAATTTTTGTGATTTCCATCTTTTGATATTTTATTTTGTCTTTATTTTTTAGCCTCAGAGCTTGCAGTTTAGCACAAGCTCAACCTGTATCACACCTTGGCAGTTTACTGACCAAAATAAGTGAAAACTTAACTTTTATTAGGCAATTAGCACCTTGCTTCTTTGCTTGCATTATATGATTGAGCCATGTTAACAATAACATGTCATGTTTCTCATTTAACCCTCTCCAGGCAGATTTGCAACAGTTAAGAACTAACAACCTGATTACCCCACATACATATTTTATGAGTTTTTTTTTTTAAACAGAAGTACCACTGCAGGACTTGGTTGTACATTAGCAACAAAAAACTTAATTTGAGCCTGAGAGGGTTAATATGTGCAAAGGCATGACATTATTAGTTATGACCTGACAAAAAAAGACAAAGGAAACATGAATGATGAAGTGCTTGTCTTGTTTTTCTCTAATTATTTTGTAACGTTTCACCTTTCTGGATGAGCCCCAGGTGTTTACACATCTTTTCTGGCACCTAATTGGTCAATTATCATTACTGCGGGGTGGGTTGCAGACAGACACATAGATCCTTCCATTATTCATTCTGCTGTCTGTGGATGCAGACGGTGCACTTTTCTCACTTCAGCCCATCTAAGGGAGTTATTAGTGGGTTGGGAAATGACACAAAATCCCTTTTTGCTCTTTGTCAGTTTCCTCTCATCTCTTTGTCTTTTTTATATTTGTATAGAGGATCATCAGCAGTAAATGGGAGATGAGAGGTTAGGGTGAGGACAAAAACGTCCTTATTTTAAACAAACATTACTTGAAATCAACCAGCCATCTGCACTATGTAGAAAGTAATGACACACACCCCTAGAAATTCTTTCAAACTTTTCCAAAACATAGACTTCCCTGCACTTAGTTATCTTTTGTGTATGAGTTTACTGAAAAAATTTTGAATGAGACAAACCTCAGAGCAGAGAGATAAGCAAGGACAGACACAAATTCTGTCCTCCCTGAAAGGAAAACTGAACATTTTTAATCGATAAAGTATTTTTGTCATTGCCCTCAATGAAAGAATATCAAAGGAATTCAGCTTTTATCAGTGGCTTAGGTCCTTGAAATACATGAGCAGCTCCTCATTTTTCTCTGTGAAGTCACTAAGCGTCAGCACTGCTGTTTGTTCAACGTGTGAATCTATTATAGGTTTGTTAGCTTAGAATACATTTTGCCATATTTCCACTGCAAAGCAAAGTCAAGCAAAAGAAGCTACCCTAATCTCCCAGACCCTTCAGGAACCTGACAGCTCCAGTTTGTTTTTAGCAGTCTGGTTCAGTTTGTTTGCTACAAAGCTGTAAGTCAAAACGATCATCCATGATGTCCTAAAACCTGTGAGAGAGGGAGTGCAGGCGAACACTGAACCCACTGCCTGAATACGGTCTTCAAATTACAGAAAAGGGAGTTGGTCTATACACTAAAAGTACCCTTCTAGTTGAAAATAGTTTTTTAGTAAAAGTGACATGTACATTATTATTGTTAATATTAGTATCATTATTATTTGTTACGGATATCCTGCTCGTTTTTCCGCCGTTAGCCGCTGTTAGCTGCTGTTAGCTGCTGTTAGCAAGTGTTAATGAAGCTGTCTTTGATGTAGATTTAATTGCTGGACTCTGACACTTACTGAATAAAGTATCATATAATATAGAAGACAGATAAGACAATTATAATCTATCTGTTTATGAGAGGGAAAGTGTGAGGAGCGGGGGGTCTAATCTGGTGACAATAAGTATTTGCAAGAATATCAGGAACAATCATCTATGCTTATGCGAGTTTTCGTGTGTAACAGCCCCAAATTCAGTTCAGGAGATGAGGCTTGAAATGAGAAACAAGAGGAAGAGATTTTATTGGGTTTTCTTTGCCCCCCTCAAACCTCAAAATAACTTGTGGTGAATCTATCCTACTTCACTTTAAAAATCCCTATGTAGTCTTCAAAGAGCTCGTTCTTTCCATTGAACATGCATGATATCACTGGATTCCACAGTTGCTGATGGCATGTAAGGGTAGAGCGGGTGACAGCATACAGCACACTCGCATAATCCTGAGGCCAAAGTACAGCTATCAGTGGTATGTAAGCATCCACACGCATGTAAGCTTCAGCTGCTGCCAAATGCTCTGCACGGTGATATAACAGATCAAGGACATTCCAGCAACAAGTCTGAAATACTGATGATGTTTCTTCATTTCAGAACTGTTGAATTTTCTTAATATAACTGAAACTGTATGGATTTATCAGAGGAGAATTTTTTGTTGTTCATTTTGTACTTTAGCCAGATGCCATGCTACGGAAACAAATTAGCCCAAAATATCACATCTGCCACATCTCCATAAAAACATGTTTTTGCCTACAGTGCCTGTCTCTCAGTGTATTTCAGAGTTAGATTTCTTTTCCAACCAAGAAGCTCATAAGTGGTTATCACACAGCTTATTTTAACATCTTGATCTGTATCAGCATCTTGGTTGCTCATGCACATTTTAAAATATCTTTGATGAATATTTTGGTTGACCAACTCTGTTAGATCATAAAACTCCGATGGGTCTCATTAAGATTTCATCTTTAATGGGTTTTCATTCTCAGACTTTGCTTCCACTCTTAGCTCTCAGCCAGAACATCAGGCTTATATCAGCCGTCGTAGTGAGAAGAAATATGCTCGCTCCTTCCTTGTGCTTAACCACAGGGCTGTCTGACAGAGAGATGCTTTCATGTTATAGAAGATACACGAAAGCCACACATAAACCCATTCACTTAGTTCACGCTATTTACACAAACAGAGTTCAACTGGAGGTTGTCTGAATATTGATGAGGTTGAATGGCAAAAGCACACAGATCACAAACACTGTGTCTCAGTGCTAACAAGAAAGTGTTGAGTATGTAAGCATCTACAATTATAAAGTCCTGTGTGCATGACTACCGTATTTCCCGGACTACAAAGCGCACCTGAATATTAGCCGCACAAGCTAAAATCAGGGGAAAATCCTGTTTTGTACATACATTAGCCGCACCTGACTAAAAGCCGCAGGTGTTTCAATATTGACTTATCATATGTAAGAGAATATGCACAAAGCGAATTGTCAGGAAAGAGATGGCTGTTTGGAGACACACCCCTTTTATTAATATTTTGAAAAACAAGTTATGGGTACATATTTGCACATGTGCTGTGCTTCATAAATGAGTAACAAATGTAGTACATAACAGTAACCTACAGCACACCAGAAAAATAGATTCAGACTACCTTTTAGGCTCAGGTGTAGTGACACGGCTTTAACAAGAAGAAAAGTCAGTCATTCACCACCATCTTCCTGCGCTCTAAAACCACCAAAGTCCTCTTCTCCAGTGTCGGAAACGAACAGGCTCAGGATGGCTTCGTCATCCACTCTCAGCTTCTTTCCTTCGTTGTCACTTTCAAAACCAAAGAAATCCTCGTTGTCAGTGTCAGAGTCGAACACCCTCTGAAGGGCCGTGGCGGTGTCCTCCTCTCCATCATGCAGCAGTCCAGCCCTTCGAAATCCGTTGGTGATCGTGGATGTTTGCACACTTTTCCACGCTGTCAGAATCCACCGGTAGAGTTGAGCATAACTTGCTTTTCGCAAGTTTATCGCCGCTCATCATCCACGCCTCCCGCTGAACGCGTAGCGCTACTTTGAAGTTTGTTTTTCGCGCTACTTGTACGGCACTATGTTGCCTGGCGGATGGACATGTGACCAACATACCACTCTTGAACCCCGATCCTTCCGCCAGGCAACGTAGTGCCGTACAACAGCGGAACAAACAAAACAAATCGTCTTACGATATCACAAAAATCATGGACAATCTATAGAAAAGCCGCACCTGACTAAAAGCCGCAGGGTTCAAAGCTTGTGCAAAAAGTAGCGGCTTATAGCCCGACAATTACGGTAATTTTTTTTAGCCAGTTAGCTTTCATCATCCATTTTTACTCATGCACCACAGCTTTGACCCTTTGACCCTTACCCTGCATGTAAGTATGCACATATCCAACACAGTAGAATCCTATATTAAAAGGTTTTTAACCTGCAGCTGTGAAATGGTCAAGTACGCCTATATAACAACGAAGCAGTTAATTTTCCAGTCAGTTCACAGCCAGTGAGAGGTCATCCCAACTCCTGCCTGCTGAAAGTGTAAGGAAAATCTGTCATGACAACCATTGTCTACAAGCTTCTTTACACACAACATTAAGCAAGTTGTTCAGTGTAGGAGGGAAGGAAAAAGCAAAAATGCACATGGTGACAAATGCTGCAAAAAAATTAGTGCCAGTCATGGAGCAGGTTAATGAGAATCCACATGCAAAAAGCAGAAACACTTAACCTGTGCATCTTATTGCAGCCTATTTTTAGTTTTAAACGTGGCAACCTTTTTATTTTTGCTTTCTAGGATAATAGTTTTGTATGGAAGGGTTTGGCTTTGAGCACTTTTATATGCTATGATCCAGTTTAATGTTAGTGGTAGTCCCAAATTTCTTTCTATTTGAAGGCTGTCAGATGAACAAAGTGGACAAATGTCAGCCCTAGGGGTGGCCCTACATGCCAATCTTGAAGAGAACAGTGATATTTAAAAATGAAACATCAAATTAATCCATAACCTTTTAATAAGCCGTAACAGCTCTTTGTTTACAGGTTTGGTAATGTAATGGGCTCACTCTCCTTACTCAAATTTTAAATGTAATTCACTGGAGAAAAAGAAACAAAACAAAATTTCACTAAACAAATTATTTTTTTCACAATATAATGGATGCACTAAAAAACAAACAAACCACAAACTAAAATTCTAAAATCATGTTTATTTGTGTGAACAGACTGGCCTGGGATTGGATCAATCTACCGGCCCCAGTTATTCTTTCAGCTACCCCTGTCATCAGCACCCTCACACAGACCAAACTCACACTGCAAACATCTTGCAAACCTCCGTGGCTTTTATTGTGAAATGAAATATATTTGTTGCAGAGACTAGTGCTGACACTTGGTTAAAAAAAATGATGGAAAAATTTATTTCTTTTTTGGTTCATTTTCTGGCACAGCCGTTTCTCACCAGTAACTCCAGTAAAACTAATAATAACATAAAAATTCAGAGGGTCGTATCTTTAAATTATGTGCCCAATTTATTGGAAAAAAACACCGTATTTCACCTTCCATATTTAACCTTTTTCACATTTTTCTTTATGTCTGGTTTACAGATTGTGTGTGACACCATTACAAATATAGATATGACTCTGCCACACAGTGATCTCATTATAACTCGCAGGTTTGGAGATTTGGTTTGCAAATTAGACACCGCGCCACATGCATACAATCCAAGCATCCCCCACCCTGTTGTAAAAAGCCCCTGTCAATCAAAGCAATGTGAAAAAGGAACAGTGACATAATGGATGAGCACAAACAATAAAAGTGCTAATTACTGAGTCATTAATTATCTGGCAGCTTTACAATACGGCCCTTTGGATCAGAGAACTGAAAACAGTCGCTCTTATTACGCCTCTGCAAACAACTGAGCACTTGACCTTTCGAAATCAATGAAAGCAGCCTCGTTAGCATTTTGCAAAGCTGCCAAAAAAGGAAAAAATAAGTGGCTGTCCACACCTGTGGGAGCTGTGAGCAAGATGATTATTTATTGATAAACCAAAAGCCATTAAAGCACACGCACACACACACGACGGAGGTCCACGTGACACCTGTACATACAACATATGGGCTGGCATATTAGGGCTTTTGATTGTTACAGTTACAGAGATGAAGCTTTCATTGGAAAATGTAAGGATTAGTTAAATTGTATTTTTAACTTGTTTATTTTATATTATTTAGTATTCATGGTTTTTCTCCTCTCTTTTAAAGAAGATACATTAAATTACCTTTATTATGAAAAGGCTCAGTATCTTCTTTCAAGACTTTAACAGAAGTTCTCTCTGAGAACTGAACTGAACACATTTACAAAATGTGATACATTTCAGATGTTTTTCTGCCATTATATGCTCTATAATATCTGTTTCATACAAAGATTTTCTGTGGTTATATTTAAGTACTCAAAACTAATTGTGAAGACAGTATTATATTGTTGGTTAAGTACGTCATAGTTGCTTCATAGTAACCACTGATTTGAAGCCGAACGAGGATAAGATGGCTTTAATAAATCAACTAAAATCACAATCTTTTCCCAAACTTAAATTTTTGTTGCCTAAACCACATGACTAAAGGTGTAAACCATCCAACTGAGCCCTCCATCCACCCCATCACCTCAGTGTGACTTTTGTGTGTTACATAAGTTTTAATTTCTTATGGTTGCACAAAAACAGTCCACTAAAAAACAAAAAACAAAAAGAAAGTTCACAAAAACAAAACAAAACACATTTACCTGCACCTTTGAATTTCTTCCACATACGAACTTGTTTGTGGCCTTTGTTATAAACAACAGGGAGCTGGTCGCAGCCCTAATTAATTAGTCTGGACTTTGCCGTCCTCGCAGTAACTGTCATTGACTTCTAAACTCTAGCCGCTCCAGTTGTGCCAGCCAGAGAATGCAAATCTACAAATCCTTATCCTGTTGTACAATTTAACAAATGGCTTAACAAATGTCACTTAGCAGAATAAAAAGCCTTTGCTTGCCACGGGCCATGATTTATCATGAATAAAACATGGATCGACCCCTTAATATTAAGTGAGAATATCCCCTCCTTTGAGGGGCTTACATTATAATTTTTTTCTCGTTACAGTAAAATGGCAAACAAAGGCAGTTGCTTATTAGCCCGTTTGAGCTGAAATCTGCCTTGTTTAATAGCCGATATATGCATAATTCTGCCCGTCTTCATTGCATAAATTTCTAATATCTAGATTTCTTTGTGAGGCTTTGTGTTCGGGTGTGATAAGAAAAGCTGTTTTTCTCATGATCGCCCCCAAGCTTCAGACATGATTTGACAGAAAAATAAAGACATTGTGGCTGCAAGATGGCAGAAACTACAGCAAAGCTCATACGTGTTACATTTAGGTATGCAGGAATACATCTATATGCCCTAAAACATCCTTTCATATAAAATGACAATACAGCTATAGATGCTGACATCTAAAATTTATACCTGTATAAATTATTTTTATACAGTTTTTATTTTTTTTGCACACTGTGATGTCATTTGGTAGCCTTGGTAGCCGGGGGTCGGTCCACCATGGCCTGCGCTCCTGGCTGCCGCCCAGCACACAATGTACCCGGCCCCTATGGCGCCTCCTGCGGGTGGTGGACCTGCAGGAGGATAGGCCCATGTCCCTATTTCAGGCTGTGCCCGGCCAGCCACCAGACGCTCGCCCTCGGAAACCCTCCCCGGGCCTGGCTCCAGGCCGGGACCCTGGTAACCCCATCCCGGGGAGGGTGAACTGTTCACTTGATATTTTACTCATAGGGGTCTTCTGAATCGTTCTTTGTCTGGTCCCTCACCCAGGACCAATTTGCCATGGGAGACCCTACCCTATGCAAAACCCCCAGACAACATAGGGGACACACAAACCCCTCCACCACATTAAGGTAGCGATTTGCGGAGGGAGGAGTCCCCACCGGGAGGAGGCCCCGGGGCAGACCCAGGACACGCTGCAGAACGTCTTGGTGCTCCCCCCGACAAGCTGGAGGAGGTGGCCAGGGAGAGGGAGGTCTGAGCTTCTCTGCTTAGGCTGCTGCCCCCCGCAACCCGGCCCGGATAAGCAGAAGAAGATGGATGGATGTAATGTCATTTCATTTTTCTATAAATATAACACACCAATAGATTTAGTCAGAATAGCTAAATGAATAGTTTCATCAGCTATTCCTCATGTTTTACTGAGTAAATCTAGTTACATTAAGATAAGATTTGTTGCTATGAAAAGAGATATTTGGAAAAAAGGTATTATTATTATTATTATTATTATGTGGGGTCAGGATTTAAGACTATATTTTCAAGCACTTTTTCCATTTTGCATTTCTCAAATGTAAAGAAAAAAAGGGTTTAATCATTTTCTCACTCAAAACCAGGAGATGATGCTTGGAGCCTCCTCCCCATAATGTCAGCTAATATGAGAGCTTATGGATCACTGCCTAAACTCATTAGCCTCACTGTTTCTACCATCACTGTGCTCATAAAGGTGTCTGATGCAGGCATCAGTTTCAGTCATTATCAGAGCGCACAAGTCTGGTGTTATAGAAAACTGTGCAGCTTTGTAATCCCAGGATTCAACTTTGTTCTACATGTTTTGTCTATTTTTTTTTTTTTTTAGGAGCAGCTGGAAATAGTGCAAACAAACTTCTGCTTTTGGTTTGTCACAGGCTCTCAGCAGCCATGTTGATCCTATTATTCGCTGTTAATCTATTAATGTTAATTAATGTTATTAATGTTAATCTATTCGCTGATGTTTGTCCCTTTTTGGAAAAACATGAAATGCAAATGTCCTTGTTTTCATTCCATCTTCTTTGTAGGCTTCTAGGAAACTGTTTTCATTTTGTGAGGATAAGGACGCACATTTGCACAAACAAAAAAATCCATAAAGACAAAATATATTAAAAACAGACAAAGTTTTGTTTGATAGTGGATCTGTTCCAGTTTGACTTTGTTGTTAATGCTAGAAATTTGGCTGAATTTAACATGGAAAACCTTTAATTAATGCAGTTTTAACTACATTGCTTTGCAAAATACTTGCATGCAGAAATGAGTACAAAATGTGTTTTTTAAAAACTGTCCAGCATAAATAACAGCAGATGAAAGTATGTCTGACTGTGTGACTCCGAAATCCTGTTGGATTTCAGGAGCTGAAAACAAGTTATATAAGCTTTTATTGAGCCAACATTTGTAAATGAACTTCTTGTGTTCAGTCATATTCATGCAGCCAACCTACACCGCCTCTAAAGTCAAGCTTTAATAAGATAACCCTCCTTATTGGGGTTAATCAGCTTAAACTGTTCTCTGCAGCTCTGTGCAACCTCCCTCCCCTGACAGGTTGGAAAGTCACTAAGCCAATTCCTCTTGGATTACTGGATTTGGAGAGAAGGGAGTGGAGGAAAAAGGGAGAAAATCTGCATACTTACCAAAGTAGTAATGTGGACCCTCTGTCACATGGGAAGCTAACAGGGGGGAAAGGCGATTTACTGTTTGTCAAGTGTGCGAGGTGTGTTTTTCAGTCTTTAAGGCACTCAGAGAGCAACTATTCCCTAATGTGAAAGAAATCTAGTCAGTCAGAGTTGTTTGTAAGTATTCCACCGAAAGCAGCAGTTTGCCACCTTTTGGACTTGTAACCCCTTGAGATGAAAGCATACAGGATACGACCCAAGGGCTGAGGGCAATTGAAAGTGTTAGAAAGTTTGATTTCAAGGATTTTAATAGGATTATATGAACTGTATTTGTTGTAAGGACAAAAACAAGCTTCAAATAATATTGCTATTCTTTTTTAAACTGTGTCAAGGATAAAAAAAAACCTTGACACAGCTGTGATCCGTATGGCAGAACGCTGCTGCAGGACTGCTCTCCCTTCCCTACAGGACATTTACGTCAGGAGATGCTGGACTAGAGCAACTCAGATTTTGAAGGACCCGTCGCATCCCAGCAAAGAATTGTTCTGAAATCAGGCAGAAGGTTCTGCACCATCTGAACAAAAACTGAGAGGCTCATTCATATCATCCTGATCCTTTTGGTCTTGCTATATCACAAGACACTTTAACACCATTCACACGCAATGTATACAAGCTGTAAATTTCCAGATTGTTTTATTTTATTTCTATTTATATAATGTACATAACTCACACACTTGCTGCACATAATGTCCTCTATGTATATATTCATTCACTGTATATAAAGTTCTGTCTGTCTCTTTTTTTCTTTGCACAGTCGAGGAGCGTATCAGGTGACTGCATGTTATACCTGTATAACCATGCACGTGACAAATAAAGAATCTTGAAGTTTGAATTTAGAAACTAATGTATCTAGCAGCGGTCAAAGAGTGAATGATGTCAGTTTTAACAGAGTCACAAACCCTCTCAGTCCACTTCTTCACTCATAAGCTACCAGACCTTTAATGATATCTCAGTTAGCCATCTCCTTGTTTGGTCAGAGATAATACTCCAAAGGTCGTGGGTCAGATTTGGTCTTTGTTTTAATGCTGGAAGGTTAAGTGGAAGGAAAAGGCTTTAAGGACTCAGAGTCAAAACATTCAACTTCAGCTTTTCATCAAAGCAATCGAGTTCACGAGTCACCGCACAAATATCCGCTTCAGGAGTTCACGTCAGAGTCTAGTTCCTGAAATGCAAAACATTCAGCTATGTTTATTTGTATTTGTAAAGAAGCGTTTCCACACACCATGTTTTTTTTTGTTGTTTTAGGATGTATGGCAGCATAAATGCTGGTAAAATAAAAGGAGACATATGCACCGATTTCTTATTATAAGTGCTTCACATCAGCTTTGAAAACACAGAGTTCCTCGGCTTTGGCCTGGATTGTTTTACTAAGAAAGTCAGTGACTCTAAACAGGCCACATCAGGTCATTGATATTAGATTTCAAACATAATATAAATAGCTTTAGAACTCTGAATCTCACATCTGTGAGTTCAAACAGTGCTGTTTCTTTCATCTAAAACTGCCAAAATCTGACAAAACAAGCTATATGTCAATCCTAGTCATTTTCTTCCATCTACACTACAACAGCATAACTCACTTTTTGCTTGGAGTCATCAGGACGCAGCAGCTAAGGTGCTAACAAAAACTAGCGCATCACACTTTTTCTTGTCAGGACAATTTTAAATTCTGTTTCTTAACCATTCTTTCAGCGGCTTCCAGTAAAATACAGAACTAATTTTAAAATTCAGAGGCGTGCAGGAACAGACTCCCGCTTGTACAGAAGAATTCATAAGACCTTGTTCCAGCAATCAGTGCTTCTTATCATCAAATCAGGCCCCGTTGTCATATTTGAAATCCAGAGCCGACCACATTTTGGAGGCTGTGTCGCTTAAACATCAGACAAACAACCATTCCCGCTCACATACACAGCGAACACCAATTAACAATCACAAACTAACCTAGCATACAGGTTTTTGGATAGTGTGAGGAAAACTCAAAACCAAGCAGCTGTTATTAATTAACTCGTTAATTTTTTTGAATTGCAGCTCAAGTAAATGCCCTGTTAAAAAGAGAAGTTTTTAAGACTTCAGAAGATGCACAATGTCTCCAGAGTCAGGGAGGTAACGTGCTACATCATCATCATCACAATACAGCAGACACAACCTTCATCGTCGTCCCTTATGCGACAAATAAATGTTCCATGAAGCGCTGTTGCTATTTTCATCCTTCTCTTTAAGGGGAGAGCAGTCACCACTTGAAGCAGCACTTGTAGTGTTAATCTGGGTGATAACATCCAGAACATACACTTCCTTCCCTTAGTTCAGAGTATGTAGAGGTTATCTCTGCTATTCATGTATGTGTTTGAGTGGGTGTTCATTCACATGCAATGAATGCAATATTCCCTAGACCCTCATCCTCACCTTAGCCATTACAACTAAGTTAGAAGCCCCAAATGTTAGCCAATGTTAGCCTTCTCTTTAACCGTTTGAGGTTCCTTTGGAGGAACGTGAAAAAGTTAGAACAGAACAAAATACTCACTTTCCTAAAAAAAAAAACTACTCACTCGGATTTCTAAATCTTAGACTGGATCTCACAAAGATATCTGTAAGAGTGCACGCACATGTAAAAGAAGTACGAGCCTGGCTTAAGGCCAAAGTCCAGGCCGTGACTAATAATCACAAGACCAGCAGGCCATGAGACTTGTTTGCAAGGAGCTAACCGTTCAGCACAAACACATCCAAACACGTTCCCCCTCTGAACCAGTTAATTTCATCCCTATGGCTCAGTGTTTATCTATGTGTGGATATCTGCGAGAAGAGACGTGATGCCTGCTATGACAAGGTTACGTAACATCTGCAGGCATGTGTGTGTGACACTGCCCAGCCTAATTCCAGCAGAAGGTTAGCAGACGACTTGGTTGTGCAACACGTCTGCGATCTTGGCTTGATTCATGGCACCCTGTCAGAAAACCGAAGCAAGACATAAAGTCAAAGCTTTCATAAAGCCCGAGCAAGAATTCAATGAAGGAAAATGCTTTTTAAGATAACATTCGGATGTGTGCACACAGGCGTTACATCGAAGACAAGAGCAGGAAGTGGGAGAAAAAGAACAACGTTGTTACAGCATGATTTCAACAGAGAGATGAGTTATCTGCTCAGGCAAAGTAACTGTGTTTGTTCAGCATCTCTTAGCATATTTTATACAAAGTTATTTGTGTTGTTTAAGCTGTATGAAGAGATTGAAGAGATTTGGGGCTGCATACAGCTTTGTCTTGCACCTGGAGAGTAGTGCGATTACTTCTTTCTTTATTTTTGGGGGATTTAGCTGCCTACTCATCACAGTGTTTTTAAATAAATGCATGACAGGGCAGTGGGGGTAGTTATAGAACTACTGGAGGGTTCTAATAATAAAATAAAAAAATAGTTCATGCATCCCTTATTTTAAAAGGGGGAAGCACTTCTTTAAAATCTTTATGAACATCTGCCATCAGCATAATTAATTCACCAAAGGGCACTTCGGTGCCATGTGGAGGCCGATCGCTAATACAGCCTGGGTCAGCAGTTTAATTCCCACTGGGACCACCCGTGTTAAATGTCACTGCTCGTGGTACTGTCTGGTGTTTTTGGAATAATCCACTCTCCAACTGGTACTTATCACATATGGGCTGTAACCGGATTACATGTTCCATTTGACTGCAATTTAAGTGACGTGTCAAAAAAATTTATTCTCACAAGTATTTTTAGACAAATCTGTTTCTGCGTGTTGCTGAACCAGGGAGAGGTTTTAGTTTGGCCTGTTTGGATCACAGTTAACCACTTTGTAAATATGGTGTCGAATCCGCGTTCACGTGTTTTTAAAAACACAATCTACAAACAAATATTTCCACGCAGCTCTAAATACTAAATTCCTGGAAATGTAAGAGCAGCAGCAACTTTGAAACAATTAAGTTGTTTGTTCTAATCCACCTTAACAACAGGGAAATTAGACTTTTCTGTCTAAAAAGGATTATGAATAACACAAAAGTAATTTCACTTATTATTTCACTTTTTTTTGTTGCTTTTCTTGTGTTGAAATAAAGTAAAATAACATTTTGAAACTGAGCGTTTAGAGCGTTCTGAAGCCTGCTGAGCTTCTGGACTCGCAGGGATTACTTGTACATCCACTGACCTCATTGTTTGAAACTTTGGAGAGTTCCAGCAGTTACTCAGAAAATACAAGCTGTGTTTGTGAACCACCAAATCTCCTTCTCTTTCCTACCGTTTATGTTGTTACTCTTCCTGAAAGCATCTCTGTATTGTATGCTGTTTCAGGAACCCTTAAATGAGTTCTTTGAGATGACAGCAACAAACAACCGTTTGTCTCAATATGACTTAGAGCCCCAGGTACTGAGCTTTAATAAACTCAAAGAGGATTCCTTGTTGTTGTTATTCCTGCTGCTCTTACACAGACACAAACGGTTAAATAGAAAAGATACAGCACTCTGCTTTTGGCTCAGATACACTTTCCCAGCAGTGGGTTGCTGATGTTGGAGGAAGATCAGAACTCTGAAGGAACATGCTTTGGCTTTTGATTTATTTGAGGAAAATATTTATGTAACTGGTGCCCTTATATAACCCGTCTGTATTTTAGCATACACACATCACTCATGTGGCATGTTCTTATCATAGTTTTCTCAGTAAGGTTTAGAGCCACAGTCAGAGGGTCCAGTGTGCCCCACTGGATGGCTTTGCAAAATACCAAAAGAGAAGAGAAGAGAAGACAGTAACAATTTTTAAAATGCACTCATTTTCCATCAGGAAGTCAGATACTGCCACTGTGATTTTGCAATGTATATGTAATGTTGTCAGACTGATAAAATGTGGAAAACCTGAGACTTTTCACTAAAGTTACGTTGTCATCTGGCTGTTCATCATTTATTTTGTTGCTGTTGATGCGAATGTACTGAAAATGTACCCGTACTCATCACTAACACAACGATATTTTTAAAAATACATTATGCTTGCGATCGCATTGGGCTGGTCCAGTGGTCCATGAGCTAAAACTGTTTGGCCTCCATGGTTTGCAGTAATGGATCATGTGGGTTTGCGACAAGCAAAAGTCCATAAAGATTATGCCACTGTCAAATAATCCCTGTAGGTAATCCGAGATGAGTTCAGTGTCTGCTGGGAAGCATTTGTTGTTGACTGTTGACAAAAGAAAAAAAAAATGCTCACACAAGGATCAGTTAAATGGCTGAATTTCACATTAGTGAAACGATGAGTGTTTACATTATGTGGAAACCGATTGTGGTGCAGCTCCACCAGAACGGAGCACCCCCAGAAGCAACATTACTTGCAATATGAAGCATTAGCATTGCTAATGTGGCAATAAATAACATAAGAAAAGCATTAAATGAAATTAAATTCCAATGTCATCATTTACATTGTGTGCATGATCTTCCTGGATGACTTACTAATGCGTTTAACGTGATTAATCTCGACATGTCAGCTTTTGTTTTGCTTCTTTAATCAAGGCCTCAAAGTCAAGCTCTGCTGGTCTCAGTGCTTCCCACATAAGCTGACGGCTCAGCTCAAACCTTTCTATGCATCAAATAGGTAACTCTAACATATTGTACACTATTTAAGCTGCTTCAGTCTGTATACAGCAGCCCTGCACCTTGCAGGTCAGCTCCGCCTTACATGCTCTGTGTGATTTTATCAATGCCTGACTTGAGTTTTCCTGCTGCTAGGCTTGATTACTGTAACAGCATCTTTACAGGTCTACCTAAAAAATCAGTCAGACAACTACAGCTCATTCAGAACTCTGCTGCTCGAGTCCTCACTAAGACCAAAAAAGTGGACCACATCAGTCCAGCTCTGAGGTCCTTACACTGGCTGCCTGTCCGTCAGAGGATAGACTTTAAAGTTCTGATGCTGGCCTATAAAGCTCTGAATGGTTTAGGACCAAAATACATCAATGACCTCCTGACCCAGTATGAACCATCCAGATCCCTCAGGTCATCTGAATCCGGTCTTTTATCAGTTCCCAGAGTCAGAACCAGACACGGAGAAGCTGCATTCAGCTTTTATGCTCCTTATATCTGGAACAAACTCCCAGAAAGCCTCAGATCAGCTGAAACACTCAGTTTATTTAAATCCAGGTTGAAGACTCACCTGTTCTCAGCTGCATTTGAATAAAGCACCAAATCCACACTTTAAGCTTAAATTTCAAAACTTACATTTAACTACTGATTTTATCTGTTTTGATTTTATATACTGTTGTTTGTTTGTTTGTTTGTTTGTTAATTAGTTAGTTTATTTGCTTGTTTTATTCAATTTTAAATCATGCTTTTTATTTGTTCTTGTTTCTAATGTCTCTGTAAAGCACTTTGAATCACCTTGTTGTTGAATTGTGCTATACAAATAAACTTGCCTTGCCTTGCCTTGCCTTGCCTTGCTCTTCCTGCCTTGTGATTTCCACATGCATGTGGAATGTCTGGGATATCCCAGAAGGGAGTCAGACTGCCAAATATAAATTACTGCAGATGGAAATAATCTTTTTAAGCAATCCTGACTAAAATGTATCACTTCCACGCCTTGGTATATTATAATTATTGTGTAGGGATGACGAATCAGCAGGTTTCAGTCCTTGTCTGTCAGTGTCTCATCTCTCAATGAGCATCAGGTGAACACTTTACCACACTCCTATGCGAGGCAGGTGTCTCCTTTTTTGTCAGCTACAATAGCCAAACAAAGGAATAATTTAAAAGAAAATATTTTAAAAAACAGATTCATCCATCCATTTCCTGTAGCTTATCCAGTTCCAGCTCACAGGGGAAGCAGCCTAAGCTGAGATACCCTCTCCACTGCCACCAGTTCCAGTTCTTCCAGGGGATACCCCGAGCCAGTCAAGAGACATAATCTCTTCAGCGTGTCCTGGATCCACCCCAGGGGTCTGATGCTGGTCGGACATGCCCGAACCATCTAAACCAGCTGATTTCAATTCAGAGGATCAGCTCTACTCTGATCCCCTCCTGAGTAACTGAGCACCTCACTCTGTCACCTGGATGTAGTTTGCTCATTTCAGCCACTTGTACCTGCAGTCTTATTCTTTTTGACACTACACAGAGCCCATAGCCAGAGGTAAAGGCATATAATCAACCAGCAAATCAACCTTGTTTCCAATCTTTCTCTACAAGCCCAGATCTTGTCTTGTCTCGAAACAAAAAAAGATATTAGGGTTGTGTGACTGTGTGATCAGCCCTTCATATTACACGAAAGACCCAAAGCACCCGTGAGAAGTCTCTCAGAGAAATTATTCACTCACTACTACTCCGCTCACCACTAAAATCCCCCTTCATTAAAATTCACAGTACTTCTTATTGAGTGAGCATCCTGCTTTCGTTGTCATGGGATACCCATTCCTATTAACGGTCAAAGGCTCCCAATCCATTACAAGCCATTTGATGCCGTTTTATTCATCTCGTTATTCACTTTTAATTAAAAATAAAGAGCTACATGACTGACTGCAGTAAATTATCTGTCATTAAATTACAGCAGTCATCACGTTGATGGCAGTAACATCAAAGACTTATTTGTGCTAGGCTCCATATTAGTGGGTGATTTGCTTTGATTTTACATGCACCTTGAGACTAAACATCAAGATGCTGAAAGCCAGAGAAAATTTTGCCAGAAAGGCAGAGAAATGAACTCAGCTGAGATTTATTTATCAAGCACATTCCATTCAAATATGTGGCACTGCTTCACCGAGATATAAACTCAAGTCTCTTCCTACTTTACCACACAAAATGACCATCTTTGCACTAGTTGGCATCCTCAGTTCACCTATAGAGGCCCGTGATCAGACTCAGTCACAGCTGTGAGTTGGATTTATTCAGTATACAATAATGAGTACAATGTGCATGAAGGGTAAAATAAAATCAATTAGGATTTAGGCACAATTCTGGCTTTATTATTAGATTAATCCCACAAAGCTGTGGTGGTATCATAGCGTCTGTCTTCTCTGGCTGACTGTCCCACTGAGAGTGCCATTGTTCAGCATGCAAAAGATTTGCATAATCCCCAGCCAGCCCCCGCTCCACCTGTGCCATCCCACAAGTGAGGTCACTCTGAAATCCAAAGGAGATTTCAGTGGGACAGAAACGGAAACCTTTCCTATACCAGTACTTAAAGGAAACAGGGGAAATGAAACCTGAGTGGATTATCCTGCTACAACGAAGCCTGGAATTGCAGATCTCAACAATTTTAGCTTGTGAACCTCAAAATAATTTTGAGGTTCACAAGCTCTAATAATCTCCAGCTCTTCCAGGGAAAACTCCAAGAGACATTATCTGTGGTTCAAACTGAGACTGAGAAATTCCTTGATGCCAGGATTAAATTATTTTGTCACGGTCCTGGCTCTGTAACTGGGTGCTTTGTGTTATGAATTATTTATAGTCTTGGATTTCATTGTTATTTATAGTTTCTAGTCTCTTGGTTTCTGCCTCTGTTCCTTGTGTGACGTCTAATAAAGTTGTGTTTTCATGTCGGTGCTTGTCATTGTTTCCGTGTCAAGTCTGTGTCTCTGTGCCTGCCTCATGTTTCCTGTTTTACTTTGACGGTCTCGTGTGCTGTGTTAGTGTCTCATTGTGTGTGATTTCTCCCAGCTGTGCTCTCTTCCTGTGTCTCATTCCCTCATTATCCCTCTGTTTGTTGCTGAATCGTCTGTGTTTCTCTGATTGCATTTCTCATGTCCAGGTCTTTGGTTTCTTTATGCTTGTTTCTAGTTTCCCCCCAGTTTAGGTTTTGTCAGTTTAGTTTTTATCACCTTCTGCTTTTGTTTGCATCCTGTCTCTGCTGCAACTAAAGGCACGTTTCAAAACCTGTGACAGATTTTGACGTTCTTTCCTCTCTTCGCTACATATCAGGTTGAATGCTGCATGCACATCTGTGCATCCACTTATCTTATAATTATCTAATTATAGCATATGAAAGGTTATCTAAAGTATTAAATTAGTTTGTCCCAACAGTATGTATTTTGATAATGAGTTACCAGCTGTTGCCATGGCATCAACAGACCTTAGAGGGGAGGTATATTTATGGTGTGAGTATTGTGAGGCCTTGGACTCGGGGGGGGGGGGAAACAAAAACAATCGTGGCAGCACCGAGCTTGTAACTTTTAATTTTACAGCAGCAAACTTAATTCACTCATGCACCCTGGAGCAAAAAGAAATAAACAGTTCATCCTAAAAGAATATAAAATGTACAACAATCGCAACACAGACTCTAGAATCAACACAGTAGCATCTAACAGACTTTGAGGACTTTACTGACCAAGGCTAAGATAGATCACAAATGTGACACAATGCAACAAAGCTCAGTGTCATCACTGATCTACAGAGCACCAAAAAAATAAGTTAGTCTCGTACTTTTGTCCTCCCCAAAAGCTCATTTAACCACAGCAGTTATGTTACAGGGACATTAACATATTTGTTCAACCTGGGAAAGAAAAAAGAAAAAACTTGAACCAGGATCTGAATGAAGACTGAAGAGTTCTTTGTTCCTCGGAGCAGCTGAAAGACTTGGCCACATTCCCCCAAACCAAGTGCCACCAAACATCAATAATCCAGTCTGGCATTGGACCAGCTTTGACTCTTCACAGTATCAAAGGATTTAAACAGTTTTTCATGATCAGGCCCTCCAATACCTGTGAATCAACAGTAGACCGCCCACCCACCTGCTGCAGCCCATTACTTAAAGGCTGAGAAAGGCCTCCAGACAGAGCAGGGGGATGCTGCTTGATGGTCACACTGCACATGGGCGCTTTGTACACAGGGCAGAAAGGGAAGCTTTTATTGTTTTCTGATAGATGGGTAATGGATGAATCCATAAATCTGTCGGCTTCATTTGGTGCCACTGAGCTAAGTAATTAAATAACTCATGTGCCAGTTGGCACAGGACACCACAGACTCCCCTCCCTGATAGATATAGCCAGGCAAACAACTGCGCGCCGTAATCATTTCTTTTGTTGCAGCTTAATTGGTTTTCTGAGGTATTTGCAATTGCAATTTGCATTACACGACAAGACTGAGATCAAGGAAGTCTTTGTATTTCCAAAAAACACGGTATCATCAACAAAGAGACAAGATTCTTGCCATCTGCCAGACACGGGACTGCTTGAATAACTTGATTTTTTAAAATGTAATAATTTGGGGGAAAAAAACATATTCCATCATATTTAGAGGGCAAGGCAGCTCTGAAACAATGTTTTAAACAAGGCACACACAGGCACACGTATGCACACACACACTCAGACATCTGCTGCTGCTTTTTGGGAATTTTTTAAATCAGGAATTTTCAGTTTAAAGAAAACACCCACACCCACACACACACACACACACACCCTCCTTTGCAGGCATCATCATTTAGCTGCTTGAAGATGATATAAAGGTGACTTACCAGTCTGTTGTCCAGCACTGCTCTCTCCTTAGATAATGTCCCAAAAAAGCTTGGCTGGAAAAAAGAAAGAGAATTATGTTTGTTTTTTCACTTTCATGGGAACTTTTTGAATAAACTTTGTGTTTATGCTACTCCTGGTCTTGTAGCTCAGTTTATTAATGAAATATTATTATTATTATTAAGTCTTTAATCCACAATGGGAACACTTTGTAGTGACTGGTCTTCTTCAACACTATAAGTCATATTAGCCTTCTAAATAACGGTCTTTGTAGTCTCAAACACATCTGCCCGACACAACTGAGGGAACAAGGTAAAACAAATAAATCCTTGGCACAAAGCAGCGTGAGCTCAAACCTGCTGAGCTGCAGGTATCGTAGCCGGAGCAAACTGAGGACACGGGGGAAAATAATGATGCTAATAAAAAATCAAAATTTATTATAGTGGGACAGGTGCCTTTGTTGAGAGTAATGGTAGTCATCTGCGTTTAATGTGGATCTGAATGTGGGCGGCACGTACGGGCTAATTAAACCCGCAGCTTTAAATACAGAAAGAGCCAACAGAGCAGAATAAAGTGCTTTCCTTTGCAAGTCAGATGATGACCCGATGCTGAACAAGGAGAGCCACAACTCAGGGTGTTCCTTCAAGCAGTTATAATCCACACACACACACACACACACACACACACACACACACACACAAAAACATGTGGATTACAAGGAACAGGCGAGCTCTCCTAGCCAAGGATATAATTAACCGTGTTTGTCCTGGCATTCACACGCAACGAGATGAGACAATAGATAAATATTTCCTTTCTGTTTACATTGAGGAATTATGGAGAGAAAACACGAGTGATTTTACAGTCTGCTGATTGAGCTCTCTTGTAATTTGCATCCAAAAATGTGAATTTTACAAATAAAGAAAACCCCGTGCTAGAAAAAAAACACATTATGCCACCATTTCATTTGTAATAGGTATTCCTGTACGCCTTAAACACACTGAAGTAGAATGCCACAGAGCCCTGGGTAGAAACGAACACTCAAAGTTTGAAACCTTCCTTTTTTGTTTTTCAATCAAAGTGAAAATAACTAAAAATGGCCCTGCAGTGCCCATTTACTATCAGGGTGGGCATTCACTCAACCTTAATCTCCTCAAGTTGAACACTGGCAGGATTTCTGGGTAAAAGCCTACAGCTGCATGCTGTTGCATAACACAGCCCTATTAGCCAACCTGTTTCCCTGTGACACAGAAACAGGAAATCAATGGGAAAGGTCACTTTGATGTTTGATTGCATGTGCTCTTGCAAGAAACCTTAAGCACTAAATGCTAGTTTCAACCATATCATGTAGAGTTAGAAAACAGGAAAGGATCTAGTTGCAGGAAATGACTTGTTTGATGCTATAATAATGTACAGAGAAAATCCTCTTAAGCCATATTAGCGAAAAAGGGATTTAACTGATCAAATCCTGGAGGTTGGGAGCCGTTTGCGTTATCAGGCCAGAGGATCGAGAGACATGTTTCACTAATTCTGAAGATAGCTCCTTTTACCATATGAGGTAGCGTACAGAAGAGTTTGTTAGCATGAGAATTTCCCAATCTCAGACAGCAGTTCAGTGAGGGTGGCGTCCTGCTTTGGCTGAGGACTAGAGCAGGGCGATATGTCCAAAAATATTTATCATGATATACATTTGAAAATTGCGATAACGATATAACTGACAATATAATTGACACTAGACAAAATACTTTACAACTCCACAACTTTATTAGTGCAAAAAAAACAAAAAACATCAATGTATTTGTATTAAAGTTATTTAAAAATTTTACAGTGCAAATGCAAAAAGGCATTTTTTTTAACGGTACGATATGGCCCAGCCCTACTGAGGACATTTGTCTCAACGTGACGATTGTAATCTCAGACCTTTCTGATCTTTTGTTGTGCCAACGTAACACTGTAGCTGTTCCTCCATATCACTTATCCTTATTAGTTATGAAGACAGGCTAAGGGTGGGTTCTATGAATCATTTATGGGTTGGTGCAGAGACTAATTGAAATGAAAGAACAGATTGTGGAAACAGTCATTAGCCCAGTGTGCTTTTTAGGAATTATGTAGGGGAAAGCAGTGAACGTGTGACGGCGGGGTGCGCCGGTGTGATGATGAGGTGGACCCAGGAGCAGACACGGTGGGAGACCAAGTTTCAAAACAAGGCGAGCCTTTATTTGGCTGATACATGAATAAATCAAACAACAACAATAACCAAGACTAGACTATGAACTAAACGTAATTATTTTAACTGTGACTGTGACCTTGACTATGATTAACATGGGGGTTACATAGGCAGACGACCTGACAACGAGCAGTAAGAGACAAAATGCACACATGAGGTGATCAGCTGACACAAACAAATCATAATGACACCACAGGGGGAGTGTAAGACTTTCAAAATAAACAGGAAACATGACGGGACGCAGACGTGACCCGAACTTGACGACATGAACCACGCAGACATAAAACATGACGGATAAGACACACTCAACAACAAGGGGAACTTTAACACAGGAGAAGATGACACAAAGGAGTCTAAATGAACAAAGAACTATAACTAGGCAACCTAGGAGCTAAAGACAACAAAATGAACCAAAACATGAAATACGAATATCAAAATAAAATGAAACACTGGGTCAAACGATCCAGGACCGTGACAGAACGCTCTTCAAAAGAATCAGTTAAAAAATAGTCACAGATTTCTTTTAAACAGCCTCAATGTTGAGAAATCCGATTAAAGTCAAGTCTATTAAAGCTCGTTTCTGTGGAAACAACAATGTATGGCTTTACAAAATCATATTAAAACTGCATAAACATTAAGACGAAGTTCAGCTGTGGATAAAAATGCAAAGCAAAACGGGGTAAAAAATTAACTGTTTCAACATCATCCAGCATTGTTTAACTGTTTAAATGCAGACTCATAATACTAGTAGATTACTTTGTCACAGGGTGAGGGTGGATATCTCCTCATCTTGTGAGTTGTAGTTGTGATTTGATCACATGTCACTGTTTCACTCTCATTCAGATGGTCGTAATAAAAGTTTTAGCAGGACGCCCTGAATTCCTGGTAACTTAGCTCATCTTTACTTGGACGCTTCAGAGCTAAAAGCTTTGACCACATCTGGTGTTGCCGATGGGTGTGGTCAGATGTGTGTTTCGGAGCATCTGTAATGATGTGCAGAAGAGCGCTGGAGTGAGATGTTAATCTACAGGATTACAACAAAGGCAAGTTTTCAGAACAAGTATCAATAAAAGGCCAGTTTAACCTGTTAGTTAGCGGAGGAAGCAATGCTAATATGCAAGCAATCGTTTCCTTATTAACCTGTACAAACAAATTTAAAACACCTACAAATTGGATACAACATCAGACTATTGAATTCTGAATTGACTGCACAGTAAAATGAGAGATTGTGGTCACGTGTGGAGGGGGTCTTCTAGAAGGACATCAACTGTAAGTTTAATTTAAGCAAAACAGAAGCCTGTGTGAAAATCTGAGTATCATTCAGGATTGTTTTAATGCTTCTGCTGAGGAATGATGGAAGATAGCAAGCAAGATGGGAGAAACAAACCACAAAAGGAAGAAAGAAACAACAAAGACCAACAAAAATCAAACCCTGTTCTGCCACCTCACTCATTAGATAATTGCTTATGAGACTCAAACCTCAAAGTGGTGCTTCTACCTTTGACCTGTGACTTCTTCTACAAAGCAGGTGAAGATGAGACCAAAGGAAAAAGGAAAGCTGAGCTTTTATCTTGATTACAGGGTTGCCTGAACTAGAAGTGACCTGCTAAATGTGGACTTGTATGTTTATTATCAACCAGAGACCTGGAGCTTTTGACCCAGCTGACCTCTACTGCCCATCCTAAATGATTAGTCCCACAAAGTACACTTGCATTCTCCTGCTGCTCTCCTGTCAAATGTTGTTAAACTAACTCATGAAAGATAGATAGAAATTTTAAAAATAATACATCTGTCAGACCTCCACAGAAACTGCGGTTCTTCTAATACCAACTTTCCATTTAACTCAGACGCTAAAATTCCCAACTTCATTTATGAAATATAGATGTTTACAACCTGTTACAACGTGTTCGTTTACCATTCTCCAATCTAAGAATAGTCACTTCTGACTAAAGACAAAGACACTTGCTAATGTTGCGGTATACCAATGGGTCAATGTCTTTTACCATCTTGGCAAACTATTTTTATGATTTTGCTTATTTTACTGATTTCTTTTTTCTTTTCTTTTTTTGCATTGTTTTCTATGCCAATGTTGTTTTTTTGTTTTATGTTAGGTCTATCACTCTGACAAGTACACAAATCAAATCTAATACTTTTTACATTTGATTTATTATCATATTCGACTGGTTGTTGTAGAAAATAGATCAGACTACAGTGACAACAGGTCTGGTGATATTAGTCAAATGTTAACAGCTGTTGCAAAAAGTAAATGTCCATAAAAGGAAGCTGCTGCGTTCTGACAGGTGTTGTATAAGCTTGGAAGCCAAGCAGATGTAGTTCAGTGTTTGGACAGGAGGACATTTCACTGCAAAGAAACTTCACCTTATGTAACACCAACAATCACAAAAAGGATCAGGCAACTTCTGCCAGCACAGATTAGCTCAAGTGAACACGCTAAAAAAACAAATCTGCAAAAAAAGCTCGGTATCTTGCACTACAATAAAGCAGCTGCTGAACTCATCTCAGCTGATCTTTTTTATGTCATCACATTTTCAGTTCTCGGTTGCTTGATACATTAACTAATTTCTGCCGTGTGAGTGATTTGTTACAAAAGTTGGTCAAAGTTTATGTAACTTCTGGACAGCTGCCCCTGCCCTAGTTTAAAAAGACTTCTTAGGGCTTGTGACTCAGTCTGTCACTCACCATGAATCAGGTCATGAGCGAATCAGGCCACAGACGCTGAGCGATTGCATAAATATAGCCTGTTGTGTTATTTTGATACAGGTCTGTGATCGACTGCTTCAACTGCCATGTAGGCTTTAATAAAAAATATTATATATTATATATATTATAAATCCTATATATACACACACAAGTGCACTAGAGCAAATTTAAATCTAAATAAAAGGCACACATTTTCATTAACATTCATCACAAAATCTCTACAGATGAATAAAACATAATCCACTTAAAGTCACACAACAGATGACGTTCAGGTGAAAACACTGCACTTCAATCAGATTTGTTTTTGCTGAACTACATGAAAAAAATAAAAATCATTAACATTGAACTAAAAAGAAAAACCAATGTTGGAAAGTCCAGAAAAGGATTCAACAACATCAGTACTCAAGTAAAACTCACCACTGAATCTTTTGTTGTTTAAATCACATCTTAATAAATTAAACTGTCCCTGGTACCAATTGAATTGATTCATGTTATGTTGTTCAGCCTTTTACAACTTAAATCAGACCGAGGATCAGTTCTTTCAGCTGAAACCTAATTGCAACAAAAAATATTTAGTCTATGATATAAAATGAAACCAAAGATGAATAGACAGTGTTTAAAGTTGAGAGTAATCTTGTAAGCTTTATTGCAGTGATGGCATGCACGCTGTGGGCATGAGAGGAAGCTAAAGTAAAATAAGACCTCTATAGGAAGTAGATTTTTTCAGCTACGAAAGAAAGCGGGTCAGTCCTTTGGAGTTACTCCCCAATTCAGACTTCCAGGAAACAAAAAACACTGAAAAAGTAAACCTAACATAAAAGTAGCCAAATAATGGTTTAATAATTTAAATAACCTGCAATGTGAAAGACAATGCATCTCGGAGTAGAACACATTCTACTCAGTATAGACAGTACTTTGCTAATTAGCAAAATTAGGTTAGCCAGCTTGCTGCTACATATATATAAGATAATTTTTCAATCATCAGCCAAAAAGGAAAGTCGACTTACATGAAGGGACCTTTGTTTGGTTTGGGGGAGATTAAAACCATATCCAATTTATGTTTTTTCATACCCAACTCTATGCTAGCTTCCCTTCCAATCTGCAGTAGCTGGAAGCTAAAGATGGGATAAGGCCAGAGTATCACCTTTTTAAAGCCCCGAGCAGCTCTAGAATGAGTTTCTTTATGCTGATGACACCAAAGTAATCTTGGGTGTGTTTTCCAAAGATGAACGTATAGTGAAGGAACAGCAAGGCTCATGATATAAAGCAACATAGCGAAAGCAGCATTACAGGGTCCAAATGGAACTGGGTCCCTCGCGTTTATTGATACCGTTAGAAATGGCAGGATGAATTCTTTAGCTTAAAGAGCTATAGGCCTATTTCGAGCACTCAGTCACATGGTTAAAAAAAAAGCACTTCACAGCGCAGAGACTATAAAATGCATGCAAAAAGATTGCTAATCTTTTTATGTTTTTTTAACTGTAAAGTCATTAAATGACAGATTTAAATGACCAGGGAATTGTGTTGGCCCCCCTATTCCTGCAAAGCAGCCCTGACCCATCGAGGCACTAGACCCCTGTAGGTGTGCTGTGGTATCTGCACCAACATGTTAGCAACAGATACTTAAAGTTCTGTAAGCTGCAAAGCGCGGCCTCCACGGATCAGACTTGTTTGTCCAGCACATCCCACAGATGCTTAATTAGATTGAAATCTGGGGGATTTGGAGACCAAGTCAACAACTCAAAGTCATTGTGCTTCTCAAACTCTTCCTTAATCTGCATTATCCTTCTGAAAGATGCCACAGCCATCACAGAGTACCATGAAAAAGTGTACATGATCATGTCAAAGTAACATACAAGGTTTCCCAGCACAACATTGCATCACATTGCTTCTGCCAGCTTGCCTTCTTCCCTTAGTGCAAAAATACACCACTATACAGATGCTTAAAATATTTCTGCATATTTTCCACAACACTACTCAAACGTGATGATTTTTGAAAAAAGTATAAAGTTTGTATAAAGTTTGCACTCTTGTGCTTCAAACACTGCAAATGTAGCTGATACTCTTTACACGTGATTCTGACTGATAAACACTGCAGGCTGTACTGGGACTTGTCTTGGGATGTGAACCCAGTAAACTGGTGTGAAATGGTCATTTCCCATGAAATACTTTCTCTCTCCCTGCTGCCTTAAATTCTGTGGGTTCATAAAAGTTTGTCCTTTTTCCATTTGTTTGTGTTTACTACTAAGCATAAGATAAGATAACCTTTATTAGTCCCACACGTGGGAAATTTGTTGTGAAGCATGTGAAGTCATTGGTCTGCAGAGTGTAACAGTAGCAGTTCTGTACCCACTGCCCCAAGTCTTTAACCCGATCTGTACTGAAAACTGGTTCTAAACGTTGTGTAAGAGCTGAAATGTCACACCTCCTCCCCATTTCCCCTCCAAAGCGTACCAAAGTGTCACAGCAGGTCTGAGCTTGTTAATATCTGCAAGTCATGTTTAAGTTCATAAACTCCTAAATGAAACGATTTCCTGTGGGCTACTAACAACACCTTTAATTACTTTTATGGGGGGGTTTCGTTTTCACTTTCATTTGTTGTGCATATTACTTTACCAGTGTTGGATCCACTTGGATCCAAGTAATGTGAATTTGATTATCAAACTGTGAGTATAACACTGAGCAGATGAATGTGCCAGAGCAGACTCATCCACAGATACTTCACAATGCACCACCTACACGTGTTCCCTTCAGGTGGATTTCAAAGAACTACAACTTGAATAACTACTTGTGGCTTCTGATGCCTGCGTCCAAGTCCATAAAATCACTGCTTAAACCTTAAACCTAAGGCCTGCAGTAAAACATTCCTTACATATATATTCATATGCCAATTCACTTCAATTTCACGCATACAGTATAACGTCAAAACTTTGCCTTCTTTGATCTGCACTTCCTTTTTTATTTGACAGGTGGTATGAAAGCCTAGCTTAAAACTATTTCTTGCAAGATCTAGAAATATATTCGTGTTCATGTACAAGAAACTTTCCACAATTTCACAACATGTTCCTTCACATTTCTGTGAAACACTGCACTGCACTTTTGTGCCACGGACCGGTTTAATGTCAGACATATTTTCACAGACCGGCCTTTATTAGTCCTTTATTTATCCAGGTAAAAATCTCATTTCCAAGAGAGACCTGGCATCATGGCAACAAAAGCCACATACCACATAAGTATATAACATTTAAAACAAATACAACATCCCATACCAACATGTGTAAAATATACAATAACAGATCAAATTAAGAGTACATTAAAAACAATCACACTGAGTAAAAGAGTTGTTCTCTCGTTCCTTTAAGACAGACTTAAACTCTCCCAAGGTAACCAATTCTGATCATTTCAGTTCCTTCTGCAGATTATTCCAGGAAGCAGGGGCAGCGTATTTAAAAGCCTTTTTCCCCAATTCTGTTCTGATTTTTGGGACAATCAATTGTATGATATTGTGAGAACAAAGGCTGTATTGGTTGTGGTTTTTACACATATAAACACATAAATAAGATGGAACCAGCCCAAGCAGAGATTTATAGATAAAGATCAACCAATGGGAGAGTCTGCAAAAGGTGTCGCGGATAAATACAACCAAAGAAAATGATACGACCAAGACAAAAAGGGTGGTATTTTGTAAATATCATAATTAATGTGAATTCACTGTGTAACTTAATTAGCAGCGTCCTCCTGAAATGCGCCAACAACACTGAGAGTAACATCCTCCTCTCTGTCCCTTAATGCTCTCTGGTCGCTATGGTAACGCGTAAATATTTCTTTCAAAATAAGACACATGACCACAACACGGGAAAACACCCAGGGAAACAGAGTTAACTATAAAAACCCTGAAAACCATAAGTTTCACACCCGAGCCTCAACTCTCGCAGCCCGGTACCAAACGACTCACTGACCGGTACCGGTTAGGGACCTCTGCTTTAGGTGGACTTTAAGCGTTTTATCTAGTTTACACTCTCTGTCAATTTAGAAATACCAACAAGCCTACCATGCATGTGCTTGAATATTTCACAGTACTCTGGTGGAAACTCATGCTGGAACATGATAAATGTGCAAGCTCTGCACACATGTATATGTAGTGGTGCATTATACCCTTTTTTATTTGCTAAGCTTGAGCTTTTTGGCATACAGACATGACAGTGCAGTAGTCTTCTATTTTTACTTATTTTGGAGAAGAAAAAAAAGAGGTAATTTTTACTAAAAATCTGAGAAAACTTAAAAACCCAAACCAATGTGCATTATGAACGGCAACTTTCTTAACAGGGATTTAATTATTCCATGTGGATGTTCTGCTCATGCAAGTATGACTTCTGTCAAAATTGTTATTAAAGTATGATTAACCACTTTTTCTGCAAATGGCGTGACAATCTTAAGCAGTGGATGTAGGTTGTCACTGGGCTGTCATCTGCGCGTGTACTCACAATCATTCTTGGACGTAAAAAAGCCACCATAAAAGAATAATATGTCACAGCCACTCCAGAGACTTTTCAGTTTCTGGCCGAATAAAAATAAATCAGAGTGCTGACTTCATACTTCTCAAATGATCGATGCACAATGTCTTTCTTCTGCTTTGATCCTGGATGAGGTAACTGCAAGTGAAACCAACAAAGCCCTGAATGCCCAGTCACCTCACGGGGGCACACGGTGAAACACAAACCACCAGATTACAGACTCATTCAGGTTTGTTTCATACTCACTAGACTGACAAAGGGAATTAGGAGAGAGTGCGAGATGAAAGATGTGTTTGGCGGCATTCTCAGACAGCTTGTGATTAACTGGGAAGCACACGAAGAAGAATGAAGGAGAGAATTAGGCCATTAATGTGCTCAAGTGGCTAGATTGTTATTTACATGCTGTACGAATCACATGACTAATTTGTCTGGTTAAACAGTACACGCTGATTTGTACAGATGTAACAGAAATGAAAAAGACTCATTTGTGCTAATTAAAGGTTTCTGAATTTAACGTTGATAGAAGAGATAAAGAGAGGATGATATGGAGAATAATAAGATGGAAAAAGGAGGGGTGGGCTGCAGTCAAACAGAGAAGAAAGATCAAAGCAGAGGCCATCGGTGTTCACTCCCGCAAAGACACACTATGCATGTGTGTAAGTGTGTGTTACACCATCTTCAAAGATATCTGGCAGTTAACAGAGTCTCCATTAACCACAGAAGTCATCAAAGAACTTTTAAATATCAAGAGCAAACTTTGGGTTTCATCTGGAGCACTTCCCCACAGAGCTGCAGTCCAAATAAATTACACTTTGTGATGTTAACATTTTTTGGGAAATTTTCATAATGCTTTTGATAGAACAGATATGATTGTAGTAAAATACAACACTGCTCCATGTAAATCTGTACGTGCTCGGATGGTTTTTATCATGTGATGTTTACAGCAAAGTTATCAGCACGTGTTGTTTTGTGTTGGCTGAGCCAACTCGGTGGCATGTTTTGTACAGTCAGCTCTGTGTGTGTGTGCACTCCCTATTCCCACAGCATGAGGAACATGGAGAAACAAACCACAAACAATAAGTGATTTAAGCGTTTCATGTGTTTACCTACCCGCTGTTTGGAGGAAGGCCTCATTCCAAGATGGGGCTGGCTTCGACACTGCAGGGAGGGGATGAGACAAAAATATGATGATGAATCTCAAGAAAGGATCAAACAAAATATTGTTTTATATCACTAAACCACAGCATGTTCTTCTATTTAGTTTGCCATATGCAGACTTTAACAAAGCTAAAATGGTTTAACAATAAAATTAAAAAGTAAATTGTGTTTCTGCGTACAGTATTTGCCTTTTTTGATTTAAAATACCTGAAAGCCTTTTCAATATTTTACACAGAAGCAAAGGACAACACAAAACAGATCCACATTCATGACACCAGGCATGTCCAAAGTCTGGCCCAGGGGCCAATCATGGCCCTAGGTCATATTTTTTATGGCCCTTTGCACTTATATTAATAAATAAAGTATTATTTATACCGCAAACAGAATTAATACATGTAATTTCTCTGTTCACTTCATGTTTCAGCACCATGAGAACCCATTGGGTTTTATGCACCCACACAATACACAGCCATGAATGCTGATGAATGATCTCCTTTCAGTTTCAAAAATACATGAAGGTGATTCCCAAAGTCGGACTTGCGCTGGCCCAAACACAAACCAGTGTCCTCTTCAGTCATGCTTCTGTGATTGCTGCAGATGCACTAAGCTACTATTAACCAAACAGCAAGCTGGGCAGCAGTAATAACTTGGAATGACGCAATGTGGAAATTAAAGTTTTTCATTGCTATGACTTTAATGTACATCAGCCCAACTAAGCTAAGAAGGCCCATCCATAATGCCAACATTGAAGTTGTAGGAGTAAATTTCCAAAACCACATGAAAAGAACTGGTTTGCTATGAGACTGAGGCCCTGCCCACACGTGCATAAAAACAAGTTTTTATCTCGTCTTGGCATCCAGAGTTAAACACAACACAGGTTCCATAAATATTGTGCATCATTTAACACACCGAACACCAATATTAGAAACAGTGAGATAATAAGGGATGTAAAAAAAAAAAAAAAAAAAAAAAAAGCAAAAACATCCTGCATATTTACAAGAATTTAAGCTTTTATCCAGTAATGGCTGACTTTGTATTTAAAGCAAGTAATCTGGATGGTTTACACCTTGAAAGGTGTAAAAGAAGTTTGCAAAATCAGCCAACTTCACATTTGGCATCAATGTTTCAATTTCAGATTTTTGTTGCATATCACAATTCTTACTTATCAGTGATGTGCATTCATTTAATAAAAACAAACTTCTCCCACTGATATTCGATACACTTTGAAACACTGTTTCTGCATGTATGGTATTCATACTGTTGCCCTTCAGGCGCTGGCATCAGCTTTCACTCATTCTAGTGACCACTAGCAGAGTGCCAGTAATATTACAGTTAGACTCATGATCCCGACAAGAAAGCTTAAAAAGCGAACAAAGCTTTAAAAAAAAGACTCGAGAAGGCAACTGGGTTTATTCCCTCCCGGCTGTCGGCTAAATGCTGCAAGTGCAAAATGTAAATGAGTGCATTTAAACTGCAGGCATTAAGACAAATGTAGCCATTAGTGGTATTTAAAAGTGAACATAGAGTTTCTCACAGAGGGGACGACAGAACAAGGAATCCTAATGAGTGTTTAAAAGGCTCGACATGAAGCTCCCAAAGGAGTTATTTACAAAGGAAAAAACTCAGGAGCACGATAATGAATTCCCACATGCAGAGAAACACACACACGCACGCACGCCCCTCAAACACACACAAGCGCACACATACACGCACTGTGAACACTGACAGACATTATTTGATCTAGAGATTGAGATTTTTTTATGTGAAACACACACAGTCAGACTTCCATAAACACCACTACCCACATGCACACAGAAAGCCTTTTCTCTGCTGCAGCAAAGATATTGTTTGATATAGAGTCTCACTTTTCCTTAAATACACAAAACCAACCTCTCACAATCAAACCTCAGATGATTTGATGTAAGAACTTATTGTTTCATACCCAGAGCCACAAAAAGCCCACGCTCACACAGGCACACACGCACCTTCTAACCAACAAAGACATCGTTTGATCCAGAAAGACTGAAACCAGGAAGCAGCAGTAAACCTTCCAGAGAAGGAGCTGGCTTTTGTTTTACAAGCTACACCGTCTGGAGATTGTGGGGACATTTGAGAGAGAAGGTGTGAGAGCGTGGTTAGAGAGGCGATTGGTGAGTGAGAAGGGTAAAGGTGGCTAAACGATACCCCTGCAGATATCCCCCTGAGACCCAGCCTACTCATTTATGTCCTCTGTTGTGGACACACAAATCACAAAAAAGTTAAACTGAGACATACATAAACTATGTTTTCTTCCTAAATCTAACCAAGTAGTTAAACTGAAAATACAACAAACGAGTCTAAAAATAATAATCCCATGTGAAAAATCAACTGTATTCTGATTCTGCTTCTTGAGGCAGACTTAGTCTAATGAACAGAAAAAAACTGAGCTCTACATTTAGTCATTATACAAATATGAGACAGTCAGACAAAGAAAATCCGATTATTCCGAGGCTGAAACAAATGAAACGGGGTTTATTCTTGGTTTCCAATACCTGACACTTTTCCCTTTTTGTTTTACTCCTGCAGATGATTGCCGTGACCTTTAGAGAAATATTACGCTGCATAGAAGAGAGAGACGCGGCACCTATGATTGAATGTCTTTTTGATGAAAGCAGAGGGACGAGGTGAAGAGGCGGGACGGAGAGGAAAATGAAAACAGAAGGACAAGACGGGGAAAATCGCCTTGCGTTCTCTCCGTCTGATCACAAGCACAGTGCGACGTTCTGGTTCTGACATTTTAGCTTGAGATGTCTCATCCATCTTCTGAGGTTTTTGCTGGATTGCCAACTGTCAACTATCAGCTGGAGTGAGATCAGGTGGCGAGTGTGGGGGGGTTGCAGTTTTGTGGGCTTTATGGGTAGTCCGTCTATCACGTGTGTCTTGTAGACTTGGAGAAGACTCACGACCAGCTTCCAGCTGCGGGGTGTATTATGGGAGCATGGGGCTCCAGGCCTGCTGCTAGACCATCACCTTGTATAACCACAGTGAGAGCTGTGTCCATGTGCTTGGCATGAAGGCATAGTCAGGGTGAGGAGGGCATCTGTCAGCTGAAACCAACAACACTACTGCTTGAGAAAGAAAGATAAAAAAAAACAAAAACAAAACAAACAAAAAAAACGCTTCACTGTCAAATTAGCTAAGTCTGATGTCAAGGTAACAGCGGTCTGCGCTCTAGAGCTGCAATGCTTTGGTCACATTACACCATATTTTGCATATTAATCTATACGCCCCTCGGCTTCCTTGTTTTGTGACCTCAGTAAACACTGATGGCTTTATGGGCTCAAATCGATCGTTTCAAGTCAAACCAAATACAGTAACCATCTTGTAAATTATGCTGTTTTTTCTTATGTTCCCCCGCCCACATAAAACACCTGGGCTCTTTACTATGATTGCATTCCAGCCTATCAACTCGCTGCGTTAACCCACAGCTTCCCCTGCACGTTTACATGAAAGAGGTGGCAGCAGCCACCCAATCACAGTTATTGCTAAATGCAGTGGTAAGAATGTGGCTGATTTTTTGAAGGAAGATGAAACTATGGGAAAAATATGAGGAGGTTAAACACATAATGCAGACTGAAAGCAACCCAGCAGCAGCCGATGACGCAGCCGTATGAGTGCATGTGAGAGGAAAAGCACTGTAAATTTAATGTGCAGTTTAAGTGCTCTGATCAGTAAGACTGAAAAAGAACCACTGTACTAATGAAGTACAGCCTATCTGAGAGAGGGGAGGAAGGAAAGCCGACTGTGTAAGTGAACAGATTCATGGATATCACAACTCCATCATTAAGACACTAATGGGTTATAAACAAGTATTTAATTAAATTAATGTTTACAGACCATTTTAGTTTTTATGTTCCCAGCTGCAAACTCAGTGGTGTTGAACAGTCTGAGAGTATAGAATAAATTCAAAATCAGAATTCAACAGTATGCTTAATTTAAGTTTGATATAAAGTCCAGCTGTGCACAGATGTCTGAGCAATCTTCCAGGAATAGTGACACTATTTTCTGGAGAGCTGATTGGTCACTAGAAGGTGATTTCATACCTGTTGATCTCTAATCTGAAATTCTGCTTCATAGTACAGGCCTCTTTGCTACATTCTGCTTCTTTCATGAGTTCCTTGCACCAATTTTCAAGGCATTTTCTTGCCGCTTGTGTAACAGTATCTTACATACACACCTCGGAGTTATCCAGAGCCAAAAAAGCTTAACTGCTGAGTAGAAAGACAGTTTATCGAAGCTTGTACTATTGGGCTTGTGCTCATTAGAGCAAATAAACCTCAAACACTCACACACTCTTGCATGTTCATGGTTTTAGTGTCATATCTGTTTGCAGATTTTGACTATCCATCCATTCGCTTCCGCTTATCCTTTTCAGGGTCGCGGGGGGCGCTGGAGCCTATCCCAGCTGTCATAGGGCGAGAGGCGGGGTACACCCTGGACAGGTCGGCAGTCTGTCGCAGGGCCAACACACAGGGACAGACAACCATTCGCACTCACATTCACTCGCACATTCACACAATGGCAATTTGGATTTTCCAATTAACCTATCCCCTCAAGCTGCATGTCTTTGGACGGTGGGAGGAAGCCGGAGTACCCGGAGGGAACCCACGCAAACACGGGGAGAACATGCAAACTCCACACAGAAAGACCCCGGCCTGATGTTGGAATTGAACTCAGGACCTTCTTGCTGTGCGGCAACAGTGCTAACCACCGTGCCACCGTGCTGCCCAGATTTTGACTAGTCACAAAAAAATTTTTTTTCCCCACAACACTCCTCTCAGCCTTGAATCTCACTTTGCACAGCATTTAAATTTTCTCACTGCATGCACGGAGGCTTGAGGTTATATTAACATGCACATTTTGACGAGAGACCCCCCCTCTGCTATTGTGCCCATCTAGAGATGTATAAGTGCATATGTATGCAGTAGCTGTTTTGGTAAATGGTTCTGTGTGCGAGACTGCCGATGAGGCCTTGTATGAGACGCTGTTGTGTGCATATGAATGGCAGGGGGTATCCTCTTCCTGAATGCAGAGTACATCCAGAGTATCTCATTGCTATTCATGTGAATGATTCTCCTGGAATCAAACAGCAGCCAAAAGCATATTTGCACAGAGTTAAGATGCATGCTACACTGGCAGAGGAATCTACCAAAGAGTTTCCTCCAAAATGAATTTTGCTTCACCTCATCAAGTTGCCTCATGTTTACAATGCAGCTGTTAAAGAAAGAAAAGTGTAGCGCTCGTCGCAGTTTTTAGGGAATAATTTCTGCATATGGGATTTCATTTGTCATCCACCAACTTTTCTCTTTGAAAGTTCAGCTACTGAACTGATTAAGAACATCAAAGCTAACTCAAACCTTCACCGAGCCCATCAAGTTTCTGCTACTGCAGTTTGATTCATGGGACGTGCTGCAAATGTACAACTGAACTCAGCTTTTACAGCAATTTTGGTGGTGTTGGAACCCATCTTGGCTCATGCAGGGTGGGAGACAGGGTAATCTCTGGACAGCTTGCCAGTCCACATCAAGGTTCAGCCCAGTATCGTTTCAATTAATTCTCAGCAGAGTAGGAAACATGAAACTGAAATGAATCTGATTACATGAATATCAATCTGAAAATGTGCCTTTGAGAAGCTTCGCAGACATGTAGCGTGTGTTTAGCTGTGTATAAAATGTTGCATCAAACCACTGACAGAATATTCATGCAGGTATTCTGTTGTAAAATTGCTGATTGCCACTAATCTTTGTTGTCAGAGAAACAGGGATGAGGGAGTCTTGTTAACATTACACCTCAGCTGTGGTTTCCCTACCCCAGGCTTTCTCATTTCTAGGACATAAACAATAAATACAACCTTTTCTACAGTTAACCTATTAGCTGTTAATGCCCAGGTCCAATCAAATGAACCGTAACCCTAAAGAAAGGTCTACTGAATCTACTGAAGTTAAATGAATATTTTTACATAGCGGGAAGTGTGAAGGTATCATACTTCATTTGTATTTACTAAAACCAAGCTTGAAAGGGCAGCATTGCAGAGGTCTGGAAAGACAAGAGAATATCACACAATGAGGATCTCAAGATCAAACCCCTTCCAGGTGAACTGAAATCACAGACTGCAGGACCACTGAGCAAGGCACTTTGCCCCCATCAGCCCAGCGACCAGCAGCAGTGACAGACTGCTTATAGAATGAGTGGCAGCTGGTGACGCCCAAAACTGCCGTGTGAAACACCTCGTCTCTCCATTCCCTGACTCAGTATTTCCTCCCCTCTGCCCTTCCCTTCCTTTCCTCGTCTCCTTATTGTCTCTCCTCTCGTGTCCACGCTGATATAAGCAGCCTGTTTTTGTGCAGGTTCCCCCACCCGATCTGACAAAGGCCTAGATTTCTGACCGACTGATCAAAAAGAGATTTGCCCTGAGCCAGATAACATAATCCCAACCAATGAACACTCTCTCTTTTATATTGTGTAGCTGTTACAGCTGTGTAGCTTCACATCCTTAGTTTATTCTACAATATTACCAAACAAAGTGAATAAATGGCCAGTTGTCCATGTGATAGTGTGAATCTGCATCATTTCATCTTCTCCCAACCATCAGCAGGCTCATTAATTCCTTTCTTTACCATAAAATATGTATTCTGTACCATCCGAGTTTAAACACAGACCATGTTTTCAGTTGTAATTTGCCTTCTGCTGATGCTGCACCCCACTCATTATTTAATGAGTACAATAATCCACTCTGTTCTCATATGAATGTGTTCCTTTTCTTTCCCGGATCAATAAACAGGTAATGCAGTCGTGGATTTAATGCTTGTTTTGTCTGCGAGTCACTACCACAGTCCTGCCTTCACTCTTTCTGGACCACACGCTGGCATTAATTAAGCAGCAAGCAGCACTTGGTTATATGTTACACATCGCCCCCTTGTGGTCACACCATCAGTTGGGAAACGCATAGTTGCCTTGCAAAAACATCCACATCTCTTGCAGTATGCAGATTTATCTGCTATTACTGTCCAGTATATAATTATAGTGGGAGTGAGCTGCACAGCTGTGTGTGTTAATGTGTTCAAAAGATTGCGTTCCCTGTCAGTGAAGTCTAAAGCTTCCTCTGCTGAGATTCAGTTGCATGGATTTGTTTAATGTTTAATTCCATGACAGTAATTATTTCTGACAAGTCTTTAAAAGCATGATGTTGGATATGAATCATGTGGTTACTGGAAACTGGAAAGTGATGCTAGAATAACAGCATACGGTGGACATAATGGAAAGTGGGGGGAACAACCCACTCTGTGAACGTTTTAGGAACTCTCACATTGCTATAAAAGATACAGCTCATTTACTTATGTTTTAAAACAAACCAGGAATGTCTCCGATTTTTATATTAATCTGAATGTTCAAGTGACAACTGGCTGGTTAATAGTGCCCACTACAGATTGAAATCACTGTGATTTAAACTCGAGTGTGTCTTATGTGGGATCTTTTGGGGTCGACAACAATTTTGGTAGTTGCTGTTTATTACCCTAGAACAGTGGTTCTCAAACTGTGGTACGCGCACCACTGGTGGTACGTGGGCTCCCTCTAATGGTATGCAGGAAGTCTCCAAAAAAAATTAAGATTAAATAATATAGCGTGTTCTGATTTAGGGATTTCTGAAAAATTAAAACATCCAGCTCTGCTATCACTTCCAACATAAATGAAGACAGGAAACTAAACCGCAGTGATGTTTGTAGGGTTACTGAAGTTGGACTAGCTGGTATATAATAATGTGCTACATGGTTGCTAGCTACACAGCTATGGTTAGCATAATATAAGCACAGTGTAGCTGGAGGATGAATGCTAATATAAACCAAGAGAGGCCGACAGTGATCACTGACTGTTTTTAGGGGCTTGTTCAGATTAAATAGAAGATATAAAGCATTAAAACATGTTAAAAACACAACAGCCTTAATAAACGCAGAGTAGTTTGGACCCAGAAACAGGGTTCATACGTCATCACTTAAAGATTGGATATCCCACCTGCTGTGAATGTTTTAATGCAGTACAGTTGTTATTATCACTCGCCACATCCTGTTTATGACAGTGAAAATAAATAACATTCATATAAGAAATAAAATTGTCTCGTGTAAACTGTATGTGGTGTTAAATAGGCCTATACTACTGTACTTTAATGTCAGTTATAAGGGTGGTACTCTAAGAGACATATTTTATGAGGTGGTGCTCATTGTGAAACGTTTGAGAACCACTGCCCTAGGAGCTCATCTTGAAAACACCACCCCATCATCTGCTCAGCTATGATGCTCCTCTGCTACACGTGCTGCTCTGATGGTCAGACTATGAAACCAGCACTTTGATACTCTGCCTTATTACAACCAAATAAAAGACAGAATGAAACAGACTAAAGAGATTAGACGAAAACAACCTCACATGAAATCAAGAGAGCCTGAGCTCATCAGGAAATGCTGTTCCACATCATTAGCTTTAAGCCTCGACTTTGGAACAGCCACAAGCTTCCTACCTGTTGGTCCAAGCATGCAAACGTCTTCCTACTAGGGTTCAACATTTCTGCTCATTAACTTCAAATCAAAATCAAATCAAATCAAATCACTTTTTATTGTCACATCACATGTGCAGGCACACTGGCACAGCACATGCGAGTGAAATTCTTGTGTGCGAGCCCCACAAGCAACAGAGATGTGCAAACACAACAACACAAACGAGCAAAATACAAGAATGGCCAACCTGAAACTAATAAATATATGTACAATATATAATAGTGTATGCATTTCTGGATGTGTATACTAAATATTTTCCTACGTGTGTGTGTGTGTGTGTGTGTGTGTGTGTGTGTGTGTGTGTGTGTGTGTGTGTGTGTGTGTGTGTGTGTGTGTGTGTGTATACACATTTTTACAAATTAAATAGTAAAAAAAAAAAAAAAAAAAAAATAATAATAATAATAATAATAATAATAATAATAATAATAATAATAATAAAATATATAAAATATACAGAGTTGAATATGTGCAAAACAAGTGGCATTTATATACAGTGTGGAGTGCATAATGTTGAAGTTCCAGTAGAACTTAGAGCCAGACTCACATGTGCTTTAAAAGTGACGCGTAAATCATGTGTCCTGCTTTGCCCACCTGCAGACATTAGAAATCTTCACTTTATCTACATGGACACAGATAAATAAATATAAGAAAGGTGTGAAAATCATGTTCAGGTCAATGAAAAAATAATGGGGCAAAATGAACAGCAGAGAAAAAAGAAGAAAAATTAATGTTCATGAACAGAAATTAATGGGTTCAATTTTGTGAGACAGCTTCAGATGGGTACGGTTAGTTGTGCTACACTGATGCTGACTGTGTCGTCGAGCAGTATGCACTGTTACTCACTCCTTTGAGGAATAATAATATTAATACTTTGTTGGGAGGTGATTCAGCTTTTGTCTTTGATAGGCTCCCAAGCCTCATAATTCAAGAGATCCAAGGTAATCCTAAATATAAAAACTTTAAAAAGCCTCCATCACTATGACAACCATTAACATCGGTCTAAAGATACTGGGCAGCCTTTACTCAGCTTTCATTTACTAAAAGCAAATGGAACTGAGTTGATGTTCTGCCATCAGTATTTTCTTTTTAACCATTCCACATTTTAACCCTTTAGTTAAAAAAAGCTTTTACTGTTGGTGGATTTATCTTTACTTCTAGTTTTTAGCCTGAATGATGCTTAAAAACTAAAAGCCTAAAATCAGTCTGCCACCAGTTCCCAGCTCTGGTTGACTAAAACCTTCTTAATGTGTTACAATATCACATTTGTGGAAAAGCCACGCTCATTTGGGTTCAGTCTGAACTTTGCCTCCTTCTGAATGTCACTGTTTATGAAATGCAGATGCCGGGAGAGGACAGAAAACTTTTAAGTGGCTGTCAGGTTTTATAGTTTGGATCAGATCATGTTTTCTCAGCTCGCTTTGCTTCGATAAGAGGCCTAAAACATTCCCGTGCGCAAAGTCATTTGAAACGCATTTGCAAGGAGTATATAATGTGTTTGGACTGACTGTGCACGTGACACCATCGCTTAAAGGAAATCACGGTTTTAACACAACCATAACAAAAAGTGAAAATGGAGACATAAAGGATAAGTCATCAGCACAGACTCACTTAGTGAGACGTGAGGCAGATATTGTGTTTCACTGCAGTGTCATTACTAAAGTGCATCACAGTGAAAGTTCCTTATGCACAAAGACAGACATGCATCATGTGGGGGAAGCGCAGAACTGATGCTGCGTCCCAAAACAAAGTCACAATGGCAAGTGTTTTCAACAAAGCAGGAGAAACTCCACAATCAACAGTCCCACACGCCATCAGACTGTTTAACTCCTCCCTGGAGGGGAGAGGGAGGGGAAACAGGAGGACAAAGGAGGGGGGAACAACTAAGCTGTAGTGCCTCTTCACCTCACTGTGCAATACCTTTTGTGCAATACTTTTGTAAATAGTCAACGGTGCAATAGACTCAATACTTGAAATGTGCAATTCACTTGTATTTTTATTCCTATTTATTCTATTTATCCCCTTCGTATATTTTATTTATATTGTCTCTGTATATATATATATATATATATATATATATATATATATATATATATATATATATATATATATATATATATGTGTGTGTGTGTGTGTGTGTGTGTGTGTGTGTATATATATATATATATATATATATAATATTCTGTAACTCTGTAACTTCTGTCGGTGCTGTGCTTTTTTGGAAATCGAATTTCCCAGAGGAACCCACCCGAGGGATTAATAAAGTTCTATCTAATCTAATCTCAATAAATCACAAACATCACTTAAAATACTAAAAGCTGCTCACACAACCGTGAAGACTCCGAGCAGTCGTTGCTGATGATTTTTACCAATAGCACATGAACTCGTTTACAACCTGTTCTATCAACAGTCTTCACCTGGATTGTGAAAAAGAGTACCAGCCACTGGCCCCACACCTGTGACCCGGTCATAGGACATAATATGAAAGATGAATATAGCTTCCAGGTCTGAAAAGTGAAGCCAATGGGGACGATTTTTTTCACGTCTATGGGAAAACATCCAGACCTTGATCCTGACCTCTGTACACACTCTCTGGGTAAGTTTATGGGCTCATTCAGACATTTTCTTCCTCTTATCCAGCTCAGAGTTGCAGCTGTGCTGGAGCCTATTTCACCTGTCACTGGTTGTAAGATGGAGTATAGGTCACCAATGGCAGGGCTAACGAGGAGATACAGACACCATTCACGTGTGCTCACGTTCACACCTACACACAATTTAGTATCATCAGTTACACTAACAAGCATCACAGCGGGAGGAAGACAAAGCACCGATGGAGAGCACACAGTCACGGGGAGAACATGAAAACTCCAGCAGAAAGGTGCAAAGGTGGCCAGGGATTCAAACTCCGGACCTTTAAGCCATGAATAAAATGTCAGAAAGGACGACAACACAATGCACACTTCTCGGTAAACGGCGTTGGTCAAGTTACTTGAAAAAGTAACTAGTTACTAATTACTGATTACTTCTCCAACAAAGTAATTCTGTTACTTTAATGATTACTTGTTTTCAAAAGTAATTAGTTACTTTATTACTTAGTTACTTTTAAAAAACATGATACACAACCTGAACTTATTTTTTCTGCATAATCCATCATATCAAACTAAATCAAATGAAAAAGTTTATTTTTAAAAATTGTTTCATTCGTTTTAATCTTTTAACTTTATGCACATTGCATCAAGCAAAAAACTTTAATTATATGAAACTGTCTTTGACTTAAAGAATTTTAACATTTAAACCTATTTTCTGCATATTCCAGCAAATAAAATAAAAATTATCTTTTGTGTTTACACTCAATAGATGCAAAAAACAAATAAAATCAAAGATTCAGCAGCACTACGTCCTGTCGCTCTTAAATCTATTGTCACCTGTTTAGCAGGAGTGGGGCAGGTGGAGGTTTGCCCGGTGCTGCAGCGGTCATGTCAGTGGGGGGGATCCGGGGATTTCTCTGTGAATGTCACATTCCTGTGGCAGCGTGCAGATTTGAAGTTTAATTTCTCGCTGTAGAAAGACACGCAGAGTGAACAGCGGACGCTAATGTCTTTGTCCCTTTTTACGGAATCAAACTCAAAGTAATGTGAGTACTTCCACGCTTTAAACGCAGCATGGTCGTACTCTCTCCCGCACTCACACGTCTGTTGCTGCCACGGACGTCGCAAGCTCGTAAGTCATTGTCATGAGACACTCTCACAAGCAAAATCACGGTTTAGTAACGCAGTAACGCAGTGTGCTTATGGGAAAGTAACAGTAATCAAATTACTTTTTGCAATAGTAATCTGATTACTTTACTCATTATTTGTCACGTTGTCCTCGTGCCCGTGCAGATTCTCTCCAAGACTCCAACAATCCAAGTTTCTCCTGCCATCCAAAAACTGGGTGGTGGGTTTTAGGCCCACGCACTTGCAGCAGAGATTCTTCATCTCAACACTTCACTTCCTGGTTAAATAACAGTTAAAGTGTATATGCACATCTTTGTTTCCTTATATGCGAGTCTGGTCAATAAGGTCAACTCACTGCAGAAGACAGTAATTCAGCTGAAGATAGCTTTATAGCGCCACGTCAGTCAAACCCAGCTGCTAATCAGCGAGGTCTTTTCCTGCGTGCCAGAGGAACGACTGTGTTTGATGAAGACTGTTATCAGAGAGCCTTCAGCTGCATTTCCTCCCAATGTGCCAAACATAAGAGCGACCAGCTTTCCTATTATCCACAGCTATTTTTGATCAAGCACTGCCTGCCATGATGAAGCCCATCTGGAAGATATACTCCCACTAAAAGCTGATTGTTACCAGCTCCAAGAAAACTGTACCGAAATCAATTAAGAGAGGAAAAGAAAAATCATCCTACAAATTCTCCTCAAAATCTCGGCCCTCAAATGCTAATTTGACATATTGGCAGCCATTTAGAATATTACTGTTCAGTTAAGGGGCTATTATACCCTTTAAAAAGTGTATTATAAGATGTAATTGCTGCAACTGACAGGCCTCTTATGCTGCCACACAATGAAGTTGGCACTATTATTACTACTATTTTAGCCTGAATCTCTCCTCAGACAGTTATAGGTAAGGTGCTGCATATGGAAACCAGTGACATGGGAGTTTCCTCCAGCTGTTAATGGACAGCTGACATCAGCAGGTTTTTCCTAAATAATAATTAATACTAATCATCTAATTAACCATTGCAATCCTAAAGAGTTTACTCGCCTCATCTGCATCTCTTTCATCCTGTATTGATCCACATGCAGACTGAGAACTACACACTGATGAGAGGCAGCTCTGCATTTAGTGGACATTGAGCATCTTCTATCTTAGCCTCAGTGACTGCACGCTGCTCTCCAGGGGTCCATGACCTCAGCTAAGTGGTCAATCGTGTGTCTGAGGCCTGTGTATCAACCTTTCACAAACTAAAAAACAGATGTCCTTCAAAATGATTAGCTATATGGCACTCTTCAACATTTTAATACCTTATATTACTACTTGGCAGCATTTTTAATCACACACACAACCTGAGCACTGATGTTAGAATAAAGCCTTGATTATAATGTATTGTGGACGCAGACAGCTGCACACCAAGGCTGAGTCGTCACTCCTTTACCCTGTGCAGGTACAGGAACGACCCTGGTACTCACCGTCTGATGATGAATTTACATCACTGGTATGTTGAACTTGCTTGGCCAAAGTTAGTGAACCACCTAGCGACACACAGCATGTGAATACCTGGAGAAGCATTTCTCATCTTCTGTTAGGATTTTTACCCGTCTACTGCCATCTCCCCACTGCAACAAGCTAACCTTAACTGGACCAGTCTATCAGCTGAACACGGCTTGTATAAGTTCTGTCTCAGATGGATGAGCTCCCTTTGTGAATGAAAGAAAAATCTCACATTCATCCAGTCATCCACCACGACCACTTGTCTCAAAATCAGCCAGTTATGCCATGCTGTATCTCGCTAATTCAGTAGCTAAACCTTTGTGAATTTTATAACCATAGTTGATAATTAGGTGAATCTAATCTGCATGCACTCTTCCCATTTTTTGCTAACTTACTACACTTGTGAGTGAGACACCCCCCACCCTTTCTTTAAAAACACTGACCATATAGTAGATGTACTTTGAACCCTTCATGTGTTCACTGATGCAATCTTGCCCCTCACACTGTGTATTTTTCCACAAACTTTCCTCTTCTTAAAACCACTTCTTCGTATTTCTCTGGATTTATACGTCTTGACATCTTTTCAAACCCACAGCGAGGCCCTGAGAGTACAGTGATGTTAATTTTTTTCTTTACCCTTTGAAAGATGAATTCTGCTTTAAAAACAAGCTGCCTAGCAAGAATAAAGCTTTATGCTGAAAGGCTGCAGAGAATAAAGAAAGCCAGAGAGAGAGAAAAGAGAGAGGAAGCCTGGCAGCAGAAACATCTCTTACGTGAGTGAATGACGACGTGGTAACTGTGAGACAAAGAATAAAGTACGAAATCTCACAAATGCACTGAAGAAGTACAAGGTAAAATAATAATGAAGGCAAAGTTTGCAGAAATAAAGCAATTTAATTCAATTCAATTTTATTTATATAGCGCCAAATCACAACAAAAGTCGCCTCAAGGCGCTTCATAGATACAGAGAAAAACCCAACAATCATATGACCCCCTATGAGCAAGCACTTTGGCAACAGTGGGAAGGAAAAACTCCCTTTTAACAGGAAGAAACCTCCGGCAGAACCAGGCTCAGGGAGGGGCGGGGCCATCTGCTGCGACCGGTTGGGGTGAGAGAAGGAAGACAGGATAAAAGACATGCTGTGGAAGAGAGACAGAGATTAATAACAGATATGATTCAATGCAGAGAGGTCTGTTAATACATAGTGAGCGAGAAAACTCAATGCATCATGGGAATCCCCCGGCCTCCTCCCGGTGGGACATGCCTGGAACACCTCGCCCAGGAGGCGCCCAGGGGGCATCCTTGTCAGATGCCCGAACCACCTCAGCTGGCTCCTTTCGATGTGGAGCAGCAGCTGCTCTACTCTGAGCCCCTCCCGGATGGCCGAACTTCTCACCCTATCTCTAAGGGAGAGGCCAGCCACCCTTCGGAGGAAGCTCATTTCTGCCGCTTGTATCCGCGATCTCGTTCTTTCGGTCACTACCCACAGCTCGTGGCCATAGGCGAGGGTAGGGACGTAGATCGACCGGTAAATTGAGAGCTTCGCTTTTACACTCAGCTCCCTCTTCACCACGACGGACCGGTGCAGCGTCCGCATTACTGCAGCTGCAGCCCCAATCCGTCTGTCGATCTCCGGCTCCCTTCTCCCATCACTCGCGAACAAGACCCCGAGATACTTGAACTCCTCCACTTGGGGCAGGAACTCATCCCCGACCCGGAGTGGGCACTCCACCCTTTTCCGGCTGAGAACCATGGCCTCAGATTTGGAGGTGCTGATCCTCATTCCCGCTGCTTCACACTCGGCTGCGAACCGCTCCAGTGCGAGCTGGAGGCCCTCACCCGATGAAGCCAACAGAACCACATCATCTGCAAAAATCAGAGATGAGATTCTGAGGCCACCAAAGCGAAAGCCCTCCGCCACTTGGCTGCGCCTAGAAATCCTGTCCATAAAAATTATGAACAGAACCGGAGACAAAGGGCAGCCCTGGCGGAGCCCATCACCCACCGGGAACAAGTCCGACTTATTGCCGGCAATGCGAACCAAGCTCTTGCAACGGTTGTATAGGGATCGAATGGCCCGTAGCAATGGGCCAGACACCCCATATTCCCGCAACACCTCCCACAGGACACCCCGAGGGACACGGTCGAATGCCTTCTCCAAATCCACAAAACACATGTAGACTGGTTGGGCAAACTCCCATGCACCCTCAAGTATCCTGGAGAGGATAAAGAGCTGGTCCAGTGTTCCGCGACCAGGATGAAAACCGCATTGTTCCTCCTGTATCCGGGGTTCGACTAACGGACGAACTCTCCTTTCCAGCACCCTGGCATAGACTTTCCCAGGGAGGCTGAGGAGTGTGATCCCCCTGTAGTTGGAACACACCCTCCGGTCCCCTTTCTTGAAGATGGGGACCACCACCCCGGTCTGCCAGTCCACAGGTACTGCCCCTGATCTCCACGCAACATTGCAGAGGCGTGTCAACCAGGACAGCCCTACAATGTCCAGAGCCTTCAGGAACTCGGGGCGGACCTCATCAACACCAGGGGCTCTGCCACCAAGGAGTTGTTTAACTGCCTCAGTGACCTCGCCCCCGGAAATTGGCGGGTCATTCCCCTCATCCCCAGACTCTGCTTCCTCCTCGGAAGACGTGTCAGTGGGATTAAGGAGGTCCTCGAAGTATTCCTTCCACCGCCTGACAATTTTCTCAGTCGACGTCAGCAGCGCTCCGCCAGCACTATACACAGTGCAGGTAGAGCACCGCTTTCCCCTCCTGAGACGTCTGACGGTTTGCCAGAATCTCTTCGAGGCAGCCCGAAAGTCTTTTTCCATGGCCTCTCCGAACTCCTCCCACACCCGAGTTTTTGCTTCAGCCGCTGCCCGAGCCGCATTCCGCTTGGCCTGTCGATACCTGTCGGCTGCCTCCGGAGTCCCACAGGCTAACCAAGCCCGATAGGACTCCTTCTTCAGCCTGGTGGCTCCCTTCACCTCTGGTGTCCACCATTTGGTTCGGGGATTACCACCACGGCAGGCACCAACCACCTTGCGGCCGCAGCTCAATGCAGCAGCTTCGGCAATGGAGACGCTGAACATGGTCCATTCGGACTCAATGTCCCCAGTCTCCCTCGGAATGCTGTTGAAGCTCTGCCGGAGGTGTGCGTTGAAGATCTCGCGGACTGGGGCCTCTGCTAGACGTTCCCAGCACACCCTCACTACGCGTTTAGGTGCACCAGGTCTGTCCAGCGTCTTCCCCCGCCACCTGATCCAACTCACCACCAGGTGGTGATCAGTTGACAGCTCAGCCCCTCTCTTTACCCGAGTGTCCAGAACATATGGTCGCAGGTCTGCTGATACGATTACAAAATCGATCATCGACCTACGGCCTAGAGCATCCTGGTGCCACGTGCACTTATGGAATCAAATTCAGGGCTCGCAAAATTTCAAATTCCCTGGTAGCCCTTCGGGCAGGGACTCTTCAGTTTTTGGTAGCCCAAAATAAATTTAAGTAGCCCGAATAAAAAAGAGAGCAATTTTTTGATTGATGTTTTGTTTCCTTTACAATATTATACATTAAAGTATAATATTGTATAATTATATAATATTAACTTCTTATCTTGTGCGCGTTTTTTATTTTGACAGCGAATGCGCACCTGCGGACCACTTATGTGCAGCCCTGGTTATTTAGCTCGTCATATTGCAGCTACAGAAATTCTTTTGTCCATGAAACCATAAAGCTGCACTTTCTTTTTGCCTTATAGTCTGATTTGTCATAACTTCTCCGTTTTGTGGTAAGCTTTTCTTTGGCTGTCACTTCTTCACCCTGACCTGTCTTATTTGGCTCAGCAGAACTAAAATATATATATCCTGCTGCTTTTACACACGCACTCACATAAGCTCAGCGATTCTCTGCGCGATCAACCTCTCACATGTTTAAGCTGCGGGAGATTTCAATTGTCATGTTTGCATAGTAAGCTAACGATTGATAAGACGATGTCAGAGGAGTTGGTGCATAAATTATCATCACTCACCAATCAGTGCTGTCGCTCTCTATACACAGTTCGCACGATTGCAAAGTGAAAGCAAAAAACAAGCGCAAATTCAAACGCGATTTCAATATGTCACATATTGACAGTGGCTCACCGATGCCAAAAGCATTGACATATATTTTTCCTTCCTACGATAGGCCGACGGGCAGAGCAGAGATAGATTTTGGTAGCCCGACTGGAAAAATCGCTAGCCCCGGGACGTGGGGCTAGCGATTTTGCGAGCCCTGAAATTTGTAGCTTGTGTGAGATTTTTAGCCCTCTTTGACTGACATCACCTGCTTTGAGAATATTTTTTTCTTTGCTTTAATTACACAAACTAAAAATTTCACTGTATTTTTATGTCAGTGGGGTAAAAAAAAAGTATTAAAAGCCTTGATTTGATCGTCTAATGCGGCTGCGACCTCTTTCTGCTCCGATCTCTGAGTGGAAGCTCTGTTGTGCTGCAGGGTCACAACGTGGGTTTTTCAGCTTTATTTCTAGGAAATGGACAGGAAGTGTGGAAGTTATTCACTGAGGTGAGCAGGTGTGTGAGCAAAGAGTGTGTCGGCGTGTCACACTTCAGGTCATTTCTACAGAAATTTCTTCTTCAGACACCTCAGGACGTCACAGGGCAGGTCTGCACTAACAGTCTCACCCCGGGGTGTTAAATTCACTTTGTACAACCCTGTGAATTTTGGAAGAAAAGAAAAAAAACAGATAACTGACACACTGCCTTTGGGTTTAGAAGCAGTGGAGTCTTCAACTCAAAAACTGTTCAGTAGAAATGAACCTTAACACAACATACAGGTCAGCTTCAAACAGCCGATGTCTGAGATCTGTGAGCGGATTGCTGAGCACACAGTGTAGTGTCCTGTTTATGCTCGCCAGTGTAACTTGGCAGGAGAGACGTAGCTGTGTTGGTAACACAAGCGCACAAGCAGGTCACTCTTTTACAATTTCGCTTTTCAGTGCAGGAACACAGACATAACCAGACACTGACAGGGAGATGCTGTAGCCGCATGAAGAGCGAGGCCGTCTGAGGAAAACCTTCCTTTTTTGATTCTTCTACTCATACACCAGCCCTGATGTGGAGGTTTGTTCTGGGTATCAGTAGCTATTGTCCAGAAGCATACTGCAGCACTTCAGCCACACCTAAAGCACCAGCATAACAGCCAATGTGGTGACCATAAACTGAGCTCAAACAGTCATAGTGGGTTTTGGTTTGGCAGGTAAGACTTTTGATTTTTATAGATGACATATGGACTGGTTCTTATAAAGTGCTTTACAACATGCCTCATTCACCTGGTCACACTTTTTGCTGTGCTTAAGTGCTTTTTATCAAACATTCACACATTTGACCCATCAGAGAGAAACTTGGTGTTCAGGATCTTGCCCAAGGATGCTTAAGCATGAAGGCACAGAGACCCCAGGCTCATTCCTAAAACTGTATGAATGCACTTCATATTCATACCTCACATTCCCTACACCGTGCTTCTCCACCGCTTCATGCTGTCCAACTAGAGCTCTTCAGATTGTAAAGCAGTAAGTGCATGCTGCCTGATAGGAACAGTCTACAGTGCATGTATTCAACAAATTCATGGTATAAAGGTGAAATTAGAAATAAGGCTTTAACCGTCCATGGATCTAATCTTTGTCCCCTGTAAAGCCGTACAGAGGTCATCATTTCATTTTCCCAGAAGTCACGATGACGATCCCCTGACACATTTCTGGGATTACTTTAATATTTTTTCTTACACAGTTCATGTTAGACAGATTGAGATGATGCCCGATGGATTAGCAATCCCATGGCGGTTGTGGATTACAGTTGACGTGTGTGCGTGCGGGACGAGAATCAGAAATTGTTATTAATTTAGAGCTTGTATGATGCAGTAACCGTCAGGTCCCAAAGACACAAATCGCATCTACTGAGATGAATTGTATTTCCTTTGAAAACATTTTCATCAGTGGAATCAGACACAAGTATTACATTATTAAATAACATCATGCAATCTGAACTGGTGTTACCATTCATGCACACAACAATCTGTAACATAGAAAACAAAATGACATAATCGTTACAGAGCTGGAAATTCTGTTTCAGTGGGCTAACACATCCTTTGTCAAGTATCCAGAGACTGGTATGTTAAACAGAAGCGTCATGCTTTGGGGTATCTTTTATTTAGGGTTCAACAAATGTACTGCTGTGTCTGCACTGATCATTTGTTTGTGATTAATCTTTATGGGACCCATGTGCCATACTCTACGTCAATGTCCCTGATGTGGTTTTCCCCACATGGAAACCATCAGCCCAGCTTCAGTAGCCGTTTTCTTTCAGATCTGTGATTTTAAAATGTTCGTTTAATTTTTATGAGCAGTGTAATAATATTTAAAAAGGCTAAAGCTAACAGTGAAACTAATAAAGACTCAAGCAAAACAAAATATTTTGCAACGATAAAAACTAAGATGAAATTATAATGATCACTAAAGTGACAGCAGGTCATGAGTTAGAGAGTTTGCATAGTTCAGAGGAAGATGACAACATGGCAGTAGTTTCTGACTTCAGTGTGATCAAGTCAACTTGAACGGTAATGAAAGGTGTGTGTGAGCAGCTCACAGGTGCTCCTGTGTGTCTCCTGTTTACAGCCTGACTGTAAATAATAATCTCTCACACTGAACTGAAATGACATCACTGCAAATAAACTTTGTAAATAACATAAATACATTTGTGCATTGTTTTAATTGTATTTAAGACCATCTCATTTACTATCTTACAATGAATTCAGGAAATGTGTCACATTATATTTTGCATTGTTAACATAAAAATAATGAGTCCCAGTCTCTTCCCAACAGTTGAGGAGAGACTTGTTAATAAATGAACACTGGTATCGGATTGGTATTCAGATCCGACAGATGTTAAAATCCAAGCTATCAAACTGCAACTGGAAACTGGTGTCAAGCCAGCCTCCAATTCGAGACTTGCAGTCAAGCCAGCCTCCAGTTGATTTTACGTTCCCTGTGTTTTCAAAGTATTACGGGAATGGATGTGGAAACCAGATTTCAAAATAAAAGCCAACTTCGAGTGAATTAACAGATATGTTAAGAACATAATAACATATAATTTAGGCTTTTTTTTTTTTTTTTTTTTAGAAACTCTAATGTTACATCTACATGACACAGCCTTGTACCCTAATTGTGCCCTGTCAAGGCCATCTTATTTTGGATTTCAAAGTAAAAGCCCTGTGAATCTTCATTTTTGAACTACTCTTTCAATGAATTCATAATGCTCTTAAAAGCAAAAGTCGTATTTCCAAATACTATTTGAACTTTGTATCAACACTTTCCAACCGCAGTCTTTTTCACAGTAATACCATATCAAATAAATTCTTTCTGATTTTGCTTTTCATAGTAATGGCCCTTTGAAATTGCCGATATTTGACTTAATCTTCTAACGATTCAAAATGCTCTAAAATGGAAAATTCCTGTTTCCACAGGGTAATTCCACCTTAGATCAACAGTATACAACCCCACAGTGACACCATATCAATATCAAGTCATTCTGATTATGCCTTCCAAAATAAAAGACTTTTCAAATTGTCCATAGTTGACCTACCTTTCAGTGATTTCAAAATGCTCTAAAATGGAAAATTCCTGTTTCCACAGGGTAATTCCACTTTAGATCAACAGTATACAACCCCACGGTGATACCATATCAATATCAAGTCATTCTGATTTTGCTTTCAAAAATAAAAGCCTTTTCAAATTGTCCATAATTGACCTAACTTTCAGTGATTTCAAAATGCTCTTAAATAGAATTTTGCTGTTTCCACAGGGTAATTCCACTTTAGATCAACAGTATACAACCCCACGGTGATACCATATCAATATCAAGTCATTCTGATTTTGCTTTTCATAGTAATGGCCCTTTGAAATTGCCGATATTTGACTTAATCTTCTAACGATTCAAAATGCTCTAAAATGAAAAATTCTTGTTTCCACAGGGTAATTCCACTTTAGATCAACAGTATACAACCCCACAGTGATACCATATCAATTTCAAGTCATTCTGATTTTGCCTTCCAAAATAATGGCCTGTTGAAAATGCCAATAACTTACCTAACTTTCAGTGATTTCGGAATGCTCTAAAAAGGAAATTTTCTGTTTCCACAGAATAATTTCACTTTAAATCAACAGTATACAACCCCACAGAGATACGATGTTAAGATCAAGTCACTCTGATTTTGCCTTCCAAAATAAAAGTATTTTCAAATTGCCCATAGACGACCTACTCGTTTAACGATTTCAAAATGCTCTTAAATTGAAAGATGCTGTTTCCACAGGATAATTCCACTTTAGATCAACAGTATCCAACCCGACAGTAAAACCATGTAAATTTTATGTTGGTCTGATTTCGCCTTTCAAATTAATGGCCCGTCGAATTTGTCCATATGTGATATACTCTTTCAATTATTTCAGAATGTTTTAAAAATGAAAATTGCTGTTTCAACACATATTGGGTTTTCATTTTGGAAAGCAAAATCAGACTCAATTGATTATGACAGAATTGAATCATAAAGATGATGTAAAAGGAAGCTGAAATTGCCACTAGGTTGTAATTGATAGTACGTTTATATTTTAAGTCTGTGGAAAGATGTCATTCTAAATAAAGAAATTACAAAACAGCTTGCAAACCAACCATGACATCTTTCCACAGACTTAAAATATAAACGTACTATCAATTACAACCTAGTGGCAATTTCAGCTTCCTTTTACATCATCTTTATGATTCAATTCTGTCATAATCAATTGAGTCTGATTTTGCTTTCCAAAATGAAAACCCAATATGTGTTGAAACAGCAATTTTCATTTTTAAAACATTCTGAAATAATTGAAAGAGTATATCACATATGGACAAATTCGACGGGCCATTAATTTGAAAGGCGAAATCAGACCAACATAAAATTTACATGGTTTTACTGTCGGGTTGGATACTGTTGATCTAAAGTGGAATTATCCTGTGGAAACAGCATCTTTCAATTTAAGAGCATTTTGAAATCGTTAAACGAGTAGGTCGTCTATGGGCAATTTGAAAATACTTTTATTTTGGAAGGCAAAATCAGAGTGACTTGATCTTAACATCGTATCTCTGTGGGGTTGTATACTGTTGATTTAAAGTGAAATTATTCTGTGGAAACAGAAAATTTCCTTTTTAGAGCATTCCGAAATCACTGAAAGTTAGGTAAGTTATTGGCATTTTCAACAGGCCATTATTTTGGAAGGCAAAATCAGAATGACTTGAAATTGAAGTAGTACCATGGTGTGGATGTACACTTTTGATCTAACATGGATTCATCCTGTGGAAAGAGCAAGTTTCATTTTTAGAGCGTTCTGAATTCTTTAAAAGAGTAGGTCGTATATCGGCAATTTGAAAAGTCTTTTATTTTGGAAGGCAACATCAGACTGATTTGATATTGATATGGTATCACTGTGGGGTTGGATACTATTGATCTAAAGTGGAATTATGCTGTGGAAACAGCAATTTTCCATCTTAGAGCATTTTGAATTCGCTCCAAGAGTAAGTCATATATGGGCAAATTGAAAAAGCTTTTATTTTGAAAAGCAAAATCAGACTGACTTGAAATTGACATGGTAACATCGTGAGGTTGTATACTGTTGATTTAAAGTGAAATTATTCTGTGGAAACAGAAAATTTCCTTTTTAGAGCATTCCGAAATCACTGAAAGTTAGGTCAATTGTGGACAATTTGAAAGGGCTTTTATTTTTGAAAACAAAATCAGAATGACTTGATATTGATATGGTATCACTGTGGGGCTGTATACTGTTGATCTAAGGTGGAATTACCCTGTGGAAACAGGAATTTTCCATTTTAGAGCATTTTGAAATTGTTCCAGGATCAAGTCAGATATGGGCATTTTGAAAATGCTTTTATTTTTGAAAGCAAAATCAGAATGACTTGATATTGATGTGGTAACATCGTCAGGTTGTATACTGTTGACCTAAAGTGAAATTATCCTGTGGAAACAGCAATTTTCACTTTTAGAGCATTTTGAAATCTTTAAAAGAGTAGGTCGTATCTTGGCAATTTGAAAAGTCTTTTATTTTGGAAGGCATAATCAGAATGACTTGATATTGATATGGTAACATCGTGAGGTTGTATACTGTTGACCTAAAGTGAAATTATCCTGTGGAAACAGCAAAATTCTTTTTAAGAACATTTTGAAATCGTTAAAAAAGTAGGTCGTATATATGCTCAATTTGAAAGGGCTTTTATTTTGGAAGGCATAATCAGAATGACTTGATATTGATATGGTGTCACTGTGGGGTTGTATACTGTTGATCTAAAGTGGAATTACCCTGTGGAAACAGGAATTTTCCATTTTAGAGCATTTTGAAATCACTGAAAGGTAGGTCAATTATGGACAATTTGAAAAGGCTTTTATTTTTGAAAGCAAAATCAGAATGACTTGATATTGATATGGTATCACTGTGGGGTTGTATACTGTTGATCTAAGGTGGAATTACCCTGTGGAAACAGGAATTTTTCATTTTAGAGCATTTTGAAATCACTGAAAGTTAGGTCAATTGTGAACAATTTGAAAGGGCTTTTATTTTTGAAAACAAAATCAGAATGACTTGATATTGATATGGTATCACTGTGGGGTTGTATACTGTTGATCTAAAGTGGAATTACCCTGTGGAAACAGCAAAATTCTATTTAAGAGCATTTTGAAATCACTGAAAGTTAGGTCAATTATGGACAATTTGAAAAGGCTTTTATTTTTGAAAACAAAATCAGAATGACTTGATATTGATATGGTATCACTGTGGGGCTGTATACTGTAAATACAGATTGGAATTATCCTGTGGAAACAGGAATTTTCCATTTTAGAGCATTTTGAAATCACTGAAAGTTAGGTCAATTGTGGACAATTTGAAAGGGCTTTTATTTTTGAAAACAAAATCAGAATGACTTGATATTGATATGGTATCACTGTGGGGTTGTATACTGTTGATCTAAAGTGGAATTACCCTGTGGAAACAGCAAAATTCTATTTAAGAGCATTTTGAAATCACTGAAAGTTAGGTCAATTATGGACAATTTGAAAAGGCTTTTATTTTTGAAAGCAAAATCAGAATGACTTGATATTGATATGGTATCACTGTGAGGTTGTATACTGTTGATCTAAAGTGGAATTACCCTGTGGAAACAGCAAAATTCTATTTAAGAGCATTTTGAAATCACTGAAAGTTAGGTCAATTATGGACAATTTGAAAAGGCTTTTATTTTTGAAAGCAAAATCAGAATGACTTGATATTGATATGGTATCACTGTGGGGCTGTATACTGTAAATACAGAGTGGAATTATCCTGTGGAAACAGGAATTTTCCATTTTAGAGCATTTTGAAATCACTGAAAGTTAGGTCAATTGTGGACAATTTGAAAGGGCTTTTATTTTTGAAAACAAAATCAGAATGACTTGATATTGATATGGTATCACTGTGAGGTTGTATACTGTTGATCTAAAGTGGAATTACCCTGTGGAAACAGCAAAATTCTATTTTAGAGCATTTTGAAATCACTGAAAGGTAGGTCAACTATGGACAATTTGAAAAGTCTTTTATTTTGGAAGGCATAATCAGAATGACTTGATATTGATATGGTGTCACTGTGGGGTTGTATACTGTTGATCTAAGGTGGAATTACCCTGTGGAAACAGGAATTTTTCATTTTAGAGCATTTTGAAATCACTGAAAGTTAGGTCAATTATGGACAATTTGAAAGGGCTTTTATTTTTGAAAGCAAAATCAGAATGTCTTGATATTGATATGGTAACATCGTGAGGTTGTATACTGTTGATCTAAGGTGGAATTACCCTGTGGAAACAGGAATTTTCACTTTTAGAGCATTTTGAAATCACTGAAAGGTAGGTCAATTATGGACAATTTGAAAAGGCTTTTATTTTTGAAAGCAAAATCAGAATGACTTGATATTGATATGGTATCACTGCGGGGTTGTATACTGTTGATCTAAGGTGGAATTACCCTGAGGAAACAAGAATTTTTCATTTTAGAGCATTTTGAATCGTTAGGAGATTAAGTCAAATATCGGCAATTTCAAAGGGCCATTACTATGAAAAGCAAAATCAGAAAGAATTTATTTGATATGGTATTACTGTGAAAAAGACTGCGGTTGGAAAGTGTTGATACAAAGTTCAAATAGTATTTGGAAATACGACTTTTGCTTTTAAGAGCATTATGAATTCATTGAAAGAGTAGTTCAAAAATGAAGATTCACAGGGCTTTTACTTTGAAATCCAAAATAAGATGGCCTTGATAGTGACAGGGCACAATTAGGGTATAAGGCTGTGTCATGTAGATGTAACATTAGAGTTTCTAAAAAAAAAAAAAAGCCTAAATTATATGTTATTATGTTCTTAACATATCTGTTAATTCACTCGAAGTTGGCTTTTATTTTGAAATCCGGTTTCCACATCCATTCCCGTAATACTTTGAATACACAGGGAACGTAAAATCAACTGGAGGCTGGCTTGACTGCAAGTCTCGAATTGGAGGCTGGCTTGACACAAGTAACTGGAACACGGTGGATCGGTGCATCCTTGCTCTGCACATGGCAACTAGTGACTAATAACCAACAACTCTTCTTTCTACAAAATAATGACAACAGCAGTGAAAAGGAGCAAAACTCAGCCAAGCAAGTACAGCACGTGTGTGTGTGTGTGTGTGTGTGTGTGTGTGTGTGTGTGTGTGTGTGTGTGTGTGTGTGTGTGTCAGCGTGCACACAGCGTGTGGCACACTGACCCAAATGCAATCGAGTCTAAGCCATTTCGTACAAGACACCCCTTCATGGCACCACATTCGCCACGGTGTCAATAATCATACTCTTGTAAAATTATTTTCATAAGTAAAATCGCAGAAAAAATTGTTTGTATGACACTCATGAGCTGATATTCTGGGACTACTACAGTATCCATCCATGAGCGTAAAGGCGCAAATGATGCGTATTAATCCACACTGGGCAATTCGCACTGTCACTGAAAGAAAGAGGTGTGTGTGGAATGCAGAGCGGCGTAAAACCCGCAGGGACCACTGTTAATGAAGTATTTTACGGCATAGCAACTGTCAATCATTCTGATGAACAAAGCCTCAGCCTCTTGTTGCCATAGAGAATTCACGCAGTGCCACTGAGTCTGTGCCCTACATTTGTATCCACGAATGCAAACTCATTGTCACTCTTCCAATTACATTTAAGCATTACATTTAATCGTTCAAGAAAACACAATGATCATAGAGGTTTAAGTCATTAAAGCCTCCTTACCTCGAACAAAGGAGGGGTGCCCTTGTCGGGAAGTGTGCATCCCAGTAATTCAGCCAAGAACTTTGCCATAGAGATGAAAAGTGTGCCACTCAAATATTCCCGAAACGAATCAACAGGCGAGTCCTCTTTCTGCCCGCTTTGTGAACTTATTTGTGGCGTTCAAGGACCCTGCGAGCATCCCTCGCTTCTTCACCTACAGCAGTCCGAGACGTACCGCTGGATGAGAGGGGCTAAATTCCGCTTGACAGCTTACAGCGCAGGGCAGCCGCTGGATGTGGAGCTTAGAGCCTTTTAGCTTTCGTCTCCAAGATCCTCTTTCAGTGTCGGTGAGTGGACTCACCATCAGCAAGCAGCTGTGTGGAAAGCTGCAGGTGGGGCAGGACTGAGGGGGTGTGGGCGGGCCAACGAGCCGTCAGGTGGTTTTCATGGACCGGGGTTTTCCCCAGTTCAGGAAAACTCGAGCTGAGAGATGAAATGAAGGTTAGATCAGCAGTTTGTCTCACTTCGGTTTGGTTTAACGTGTTTCAAATCAATAACTGTTAAAGACTGATCCATGATGGTTATAGTCGATATTTCAAAGGCTGCCACTGCCCAAGTTTGAGCTTGGAATCTACATCACAGCTAAAACATTAAAAAAAATCTGTTTCAAAGGAAGAATCCAAATCTCCCGAAGTACTCCAGAAACATCTGGTCAACTTTCCAAGTAATTATTTTCTGCACTGTGTCCAAAGGCGTTTCCCGGTTTCTTTGTTGTTGTTTTTTCAAGTGGTACAGCAAGTCAGAATGTGTTCAGAAACAAATGCAGTGTAGAAAATTGACTTAAAAAACACCGAGGCATGCGTGGCACGCCCAAAGTCAGGTCACAGCTGTTGGCATTTGGAGTCATTCTGGCTGGTCCTTAGTTTGTGCAGCCAGGTTGGAGATGTGAGTGCACGACCAAGTCCGTGTTGACGAGTCCAAAAAGTATTTGCCAAAAATGATTGTGAGAATTTAAACTACTCTAAATGACTTGTTAATCAGTCAAAAATAGATCAAACATATCTCTCATGAATGGTATGGAGTCACTCTGAGTCAGAAAGAACATTCCCATCACAAAGTAGAAGCTCCAATCAGTTTCAGTGACAGACAAGAGGAGAGATAAAATTGTACGAAGTATAACATTGAAGTTCTATAAACATAGTTTAAGTGACCAAAAAGAACAGGATTGATTATAATGTGGATACAATTAAAAGTTCATTCAAAAAAGGACATTTCTTTATTTTGTGTATAATCATGTTCACTACAGTCTATTTACTAATATAAGGTATTAGACATAAAATACCACATGTCTGGGTGTACCCTGGCTCACAACACAACCCTGAACTGGATAAGCAGAAGATGGATGGATGGATGGAAAGTATAACCGTAGAGTGGAAATGGTTTAAAATGTCAATGTTTTTGTCTTTCATCAATCACTGGAGTATTTCTATAAAACATCACAGCCTTACCTCACTGCATTTTTCCATTAGGGGTTAACAAATCATTTGTAATGCTAGCAGTCTATCAAACATGCAAAATTATCAAATTAAACCATCACCAGTGGTTGTAGGTCAGCGTGTTGCAGACTGTTTAGTGACTATTAACAGGCTCGTGGGAACTAGATTGTAAAAACCACAGGACCAACTGAAGATGCTGTGAGCAGGAGGAGAGAGTTTAGCATTCCCAGATTATTTCCCCTCAGTTTCATGCATATGTTTGTCTCCTACTGCTAAAATGAGTTTTGTAATATTCATCAAAAACTCAGAATTATTATTATTTTCAATTTTTTATTTATTTTTTCACAGTTTCAGGTGCATCTAAAGAGATGATTCAAGTCCAGGGTCATTAAAGTTTCAGCATTAATATGACAATAAATACTTGGGCTTATATTTATGGTCGTTTTACACTTGATCCTCACAGGAGTGAATGAGGAGAGAAAATAGGAGGACACAGAGCCAGGATCATGTGCCACAAAGAGGACATCTTATTCTGTAAACCACGGCAAGAAAGGCAAAGGTCACGTAGCAAATATTCTTTACCAAGTGAGAGAACGTCACTTGAAATTCATCTTTTTCTTAGAATAAATGTCAGTCTCTCGCTTAAATCACCTTGAGAAAGCGGGGCTTCTCTTAAATGCAGCAGGCGTCTGTTCTTAGCACGCTCGCGCACTGCAGGTATGCTCTTATTCTGTCAAACATTTTTCCTTTGCTCCTCCACCCCCATTTCACATCTCTCAAGGTTTGTCCTCTGTAGTCTGAGGTTTTTATGTGTTTGGTTTGCAGTTGAGAGGTCAAAGTTGAGAGTTTATCATGTTAAGCCGACAAGGATAGACAGGTAAAGTTCCACAGAGCAGGGATTATTTCCAGGCAAGTAGCTTAACAGTTCAGAATGTTCATTTTTTGTCTTATAGTGACCCTTAGTGCAAGCCCTCAGTGTAATGGATGTCTCGTTATGATGGGATGCATGAACAAAGTCTCTGTGGAGCCTGTGGAAGTACAATGTCCTCTGTCTAATTATGGAGCTGAGTGTTGTGGCTCTATGGTGTTTCACAAGGGCAACCAGACGAAATGCCCTGAGTTATCATCAGAGTTTATTTGAGGGGACTTTTGAAATGCTGTCTGAGATCAAAACCTAAGAACTCAATGGTGATGCCTTCTGTAATGTGTCCTCACTGCTCACTCAAGTGATCAAGTGACATTTCTGGTCTCATAATAAATCCAATAACACTGTTGTAGCTCTTCAGTCCTGAAGCTCACCCTCATCCTCCTGGGTCCAAGGATCCAAGGGTCAACTTCCTTGGATCCAGGGTGTTCACGTTGTTCCTTCGGATCTAGATTTGGATTCTAAATGACTGATTATTTGGTATTCTTAGTGGTTTTTGGTTTTTAGATCCGGGACACGCTGGAGAGATTACATCTATCGGCTGGCCTGGGAAAAGCTTGATGTTTCCCCGGATAAACTGGAGGAGGTGGCGAGACGGAGGTCTGAGCCTCCCTGCTGCTGCCCCCACGACCCAACGTCAGCTAAGCAGAAGAAAATGCCTTTTATTTGTTACTTTAGATTTTAACTTTTATTGTGGTTTTCAGCGTGTATCGTTCATAATGCACGGCACAACGGGCCACACTTTTCAGTCGCACTTTATCCGTTTTTCAGTTGATTTGTCATATTTTAGTAATATGTGAGCATCTTTTGCAGTAACATGTTTTCATATCATGTTTAACATCGGTTTGTTTTTTCTTCTTCGTTGTCTTTCTTGAGTGTAACGAGTGAATAATGCGATGTGCCGCACGTTCAAGCGGCACGATTTATTATTGAAGAACATAACGGTTTGAAATGCCTTTGTTATTAGTTTTTTTCATTAAACAGTTCTCAAATGTAACTTAATATCCCAGTGTTTCTTAGTTTTAGTCGGTTAGTCGACTAGGAAATTAGTGGACAGGAACGTCTGTAGTTTTTAGCTTGTTTATTGTTTACATTTTCGTTCTGATGTATACTCCAGTTCGTGTTTGTAGTGATTTTGTTCCCAGAGTGGTTTCAGTTTCCATCTACTGTGTCAGTAGATGTTAAACCTTATTGTGTCTGTTTCTCTGTTTGCCTATTGATTTGACTGTTTAATAGCTGTCGTCTGTGTCTTGGATTTAGTTTAATTTCCCCTTGAATCATCTCCTTGATTCTATGCACCTGTGTTTTTTCCAGCTGTGTCCACTTTCAACTAGCTCTGTGTACATTCATAGTGATGTCTTCCCCCTTTTTTTGTCAGAGTGTGTGTAATCCTCCCTCTGTGCTCCTGCTCATGTGTTTTTGTGGATTTGTGTTTGCCTTGCTTTCTGGGCTTTTTGTATCATGGATTTTGTAAACACTTTGTTAAATACAGTCTACCTCCAGAGTATCTATTTGGATCATAAATCACAAAACACGACACCCTCCTTTTAAAGTCTTAATTTGTTCTTATTAATTTCCTCCTAATTTAAAAACAAGAAAAGAAGAAAAGTGTTTTGTTTAGATATTTGAACTCCTTCTATACACAAAGTTTGATTTGCACAGACTGTTTTCTATTTAAAAGCAGGTGTGGTCTAGTTCAGTCGTCTGCCTGCACAGCTGCAGAGTGCTCCATGTGTACCCTACCGCTTGCTTTCTTGTCCATTTGTATTTCCTGTAACGAGGTTCTGCTCACCTTGTAGCAGCGTCACTAAGGAAAATTACGCTCCAATTAGTGCCGTCATTTTTTCCAATTACACTGACTGTGATTAAGATTTTTGTCTTTCTTCACACTCTCTGCATTGTGTTACTGTTTCTGTCTCCATAACACTGAAGTAATTGGTGGCCCTGTAATAGCCTTCATCTATCAGATCTGTCTAGAGGCAATCTCAGCCACCCATTAAGGGACCGTTAGCACTGAGCCAAATGACTCGGACATTTCCACATAGATTACAATCCAGTCTAAACATACATACTGCACATGCTGGGGACAGGGTTCACTCTGTTCTCATTTAAACTCGTCATTTAAGCACCACTTAAGTGGTAACTTGTCAGAACGTCTCGGTGTAGGAGAAGAGAGCAGATGATAATTTTAGTGAAAAAGCACATACAGGACACAACGGGACTCTGCTCACCTGGAGGTTTTAGTTTGTTTTAAATCATTCATTTCCAAAATCGAGAAACGAATCCAAACAGCTTAAAAAGAACTTTCACGTTTTCCAGCAAATTTCTTTGGAATTATAAAAGAGTGACATTACTCACTGATTAATGAAAAGACATTATGAACCTGTAAGATTATTCTGGAAGACCATGCCAAAGATCTGGAGACAAATGGGGGATAACAAAAATAATACAATGCGCTGTGAACTTCTAAAAACAAACTGGATGAATTATAATGACATTGAGGTATCAGCAGCTATTGTTTGGAGCAGGACTGATGTGCAGATATGGCCAAATGTTTTGCTACACATTCTAGAGATAGTAATTTAAAAATTGGACTCATTACAATGTAATTACAGCAGTTCAAACTGGCATTGTTGTTATCAACAAAGTCAAAATCAGCCAATAAAATGGCAGGTTTGCATTCGTGTGATTCAAATGACTTTGATGTGACTACCTGCTGTTCCACCTGCTGCCTTGGCTGAACAACACTACAGTACACAAACACACACACATACAAACCTCCCACACACCGAAAACCAATTAGTCCATTTTTGAGATGAGTAAGGCGGATTCATCAGCTAACCTCCAACACAAAAGCACCGAAGCGACAGCATGAAACAAATGGCGCAATCAGCCTGCGTGAACCGTGGCGCTCATTGACACCCCACTGCTGTACGTGATGTTAATAATGCTGTTTAATGATATGCTCCGCGTTGGCTGGCAAACGTAGCTCCATATGTTGTTACGGCTGTGGGGTGCAGAGAAACTACATGAGCTGCACAGCTTCAGAGCATGGCCCCTGCTGGGATAAACAAATACATGTTCATATGTGTGTGTGTGTTTCTGTGCATGTGTTGGCAGGCAATACTCTCTGGAGTACTGCCTTTGACGCGTCTCCTGCTTTGTTTGTGTTTTCTTCTGTGGTGAAGGGAAAATGCAGCGGACGTGCTTCAAGCATGTCAGAAGTTCTCTTCTGAGAAAATCCTTCTCAACCATCAGTGATATGCTTGCTCAAAGTTTCAAGGGGTGATGCATCTTTTTCATTTCTTGCATGCAGTTTTGGTGCACTCATACTCAGATCCAGATGTGGAGTCCAAACTAAAGTGTTCATGAAGAGTATTGCCACTAAAAGCCAGCAGATTGCTGCATCTGCCCAAACACTCACCATTTACTCTCTGAGCTGGAATGAAACTGGAAAAACTGCAGGTTAAATCAGAAACGTAGAATGTTTGCGTTTAAATTAAAAGCTGTCTTACTTCAGAAATCAACTTTTTCTGAAATTGAACTGCTCCATTCCTGTTGTTTTTTCTTGAACTTCACAGTTTTGTGCAGTAGTTTAAGTGCTCGCAGGCAAGTCTGCATTTTCCATGCAAACAGCAACCAAAGCAACTTGCTAGCGACCAAAGTAATTACAGGGAGGTTTTCTTTGGAGCACCTTGTAGGTCTTTGCGACCAACTTAATTCACACCAGTGACTGCCAGAAACCTTCTTACCCACCAATCAGTAATGTCACATTTGTCCCTTGATCAGCGAATGTCGCTCCTTGGTCTGTGTGACTGCGCAGCTTTTGTAAATTTTAAATGATTTTAAATGATAAGATCGCCTTTTCTGACACCCCCATAGTGCAGCTTGTTAAATTTATCATCCATGATGGTAACGCAGCTCATGAGGTAAGATTTGTCATTAGGACTGAGGAGTTTTATGTGTCCCCTGTGAGTAGCCGGCTGAGTTAAACATCTATAGCTATATATGTGTGAAATGAGTTTAATGCTAATTATAGTCAGTGAAATGTGTTGATGCTGCAGGACTTGTGGTTTTACAGCCTTGCAGTGCCGGCACTGAGCAAATAAGAACAAAGACACAAGCTGAGTCTACACATAAACACAAACGGGGGCCTGAAGCTCTATCCTCTCCTGTAATGTACATTCAGTTGCCCTCCCAACCCCCAAACCAATTTCCTTTTTTTATTTAGTTATCTACTTGTTCCATTATTCATGTTAATGTGCCTTGCATTTGGCTGTGTATTAATGTCAGTGCACATTGCTTATTTGACACAGAGCTTCAAAATAAATTAACTTTAATGTGAGCGTGTATCTAATGTGAATGGATGGTGTTAATTCTCACAGGCTCTAATGCTCTTTTCTTTTAACAAAAGGTACGTGTATTTAAATAAAAGAAAGTGCGTAAATTCGGGTTTCTGTGTCTCTTAAGGCAAACTGAGTCTGCCCACTTAAACTGATGTGATGAATTGTGTTTATAAAATAAATAAATAAATATCTTTAAGTTTGGACGAGTCTTGTTTGAAGAAAAATTACCCTCTCTGTGTTTTCTGAACAGTTTAGGGTTTTTATATATTATTCTTTTACAAGCTAGGATTAAAATGCCAAGAGCTGGTGTGACAAAGGAAGTGGATGCAAGGCAAGTTTATTTGTATAGCACAATTCAACAACAAGGTGATTCAAAGTGCTTTACAGAGACATTAGAAACAAGAACAAATAAAAAGCATGATTTAAAATTGATTAAAACAAGCAAATAAACTAACTAACTAATTAACAAACAAACAAACAAACAAACAACAGTATATAAAATCAAAACAGATAAAATCAGAACAGTAGATAAAATCAGTAGTTAAATGTAAGTTTTGCACTTGGAAATAAGACACACAGTAATGATGTTATAGCTGCAGCTTCACCACATCTTTTGCAGCTTTATACAAGCCGACATCTCATTGGTTAGGGAAGCCCTGTTTTATATTCTCATCCTGAACATTTTTCCCTTTGCCTTATGGACATAAGGGAGAGACTCTATTAGTTTAGTATTTAGTTTAGTACTAGTAAAATGTAGCTGTGACCATAAACTCATCTGGGAAGTGTTTGTGGATGTCATAAAATCAATGACCAATAATTTCATTTTCTAACTAATTTGCAGTTAGACACTTATTTTGTGCAACTAGAGGCGTCGCCACCTGCTGGCCATTAGAAAGAATGTGGGTAAAAGGCTTCAGTTTCAAGAACTGGATGGTACTAAGCTTAGAGATCAGGTGACCCTGAACCCTCTCTTAGTTACGCGGCAATAGGCCCATGATGCACTGTTTCTTTTAACTCTGGTCTCTTCACTCTCTATGTTTATACACCACGTTGCATGGCTTTTGTGCTGTGCCCTCACCCCCAACCAGTAGTGACAGAAGGCTGCCCTCCCTGAGTCTGAGGGTTTTTTCCTGTTAAAGGGGAGTTTTTCCTTCCCACTTTCACCAAAGCACTTGCTCATAGGGGGTCATATGGTATTTGGGCTTTTCTCTGTATTATTGTAGGATCTTTACCTTACAGCATAAAGCACCTTGAGATGACTGTTTTTGTGATTTGCTGCTACATAAATCCCATTTGAACTGACTTGGACTGAATACCTTTTGTCTCTGACTTTATTGTTCTGAGCTTAGCACCCTCTGCACAGAGTAATACACATACCATACATATATTGGTTATAATCTAAGGGCAGAAGGATGATCTTCTTACTATGTTGGTCTTTCTCCATGGAATAGATCCCATTTGCTCTTTTAATTTCAATGCATTAACTTTCATTTTAGCAGGGAGTTAAACACCAGAGTACAACATTACTCTCGTGTGTTATTTTTTTGGCAAATAGAGAAAGCAGAACTCCCAGAGAAGGCTCCACACAGACAGGAAACACTGAGCCGCTATGGTACCGGAGCACAATGCTGGGATCAATATTTTTAGGTTCACAAAAACAAGATCTGACTGAACCAATTTGGTGGTGGAAACAACATCCATGCTGGTGGTCTGCCTCATAACTATGGTGGAGTCTTTGCTATGGAACCGTGATTATTTTTACACTAGTAGGTGTTATTTCAAAGAGCTAAAATTTGTTGATATTTTTAAAAATGTAATAACAGTTTACATTATTTGTAGCTAGTTTGGATAATTAAGCAGAACTGCTTGTCTTGTCTCACAAAGAGAATAAATGGCTTGCAGACATGAATATCCTGGCTCTCCACCCTTTCCTTCCACAGAGCAGCTGATTTGTAAAACATTCATATAGAAATAACAGAAATCAGTGCTGCAGCGGTGAAAATAGGAGCTAGTTTGTAAAACAAAAATAAAATTGTAATAAATATGAAATAGAGGCCTAATGAAGACAATGATCAGTATGACAAGTGTGCTCACACATGCACACACCCTGACACACTGACACTGCCTTTGCTCTCTCACACAGCCCTCCTTCTGTTCACTGCAGCAGCAGCTTAATGTTGCATCAAAGACCCAGCCGTTCACAGAGGAGCCTCTAATGGAGTTTTTTTTTCTTCAGCATTAATGCAACGTGCCAAGCTGCCGCTCCATCATTAACCCTGTAAACTACTTCACAACTCCTGAGTGTACCAAGACGAAAGAGACAGCAGAAAATAATAGAGAAGAAATATAGACAGAGACAGAGGAGAGGAGACCAGCCACCGTGACCGGCTGCACTCTCTGCACTGCAGTACAACACAGGGTGTGATTTATCCATCAGCTGGCCAGGGGGGAACTGAGCGTCACCATTAGCAAATGAGCCCTAATTCACCCAGACTGCAGAGAATGTGCTTCCTCTCTCTTAGTTTTTGACTTGCACCCCAAAGCCAAGTGCCAGCGCTGCTGTCTCTGAAGCCAAGTTGATGACTGCAGATCCCTGAAGAGATATGTTTATATTTAAATGGCAAAATCCTGGCCTCCTGTGTCAACTGACAGTAATATGTGAAAGTCTGTGGGAGCTGGGAGGAGGCTGGGGTAGAGTACTGCTACTAATCATGGTTTCTTTCAGCAGCACGAAAGAAAGCCCAACGATGATACCTGTACAGTAATTATGTCCTACAGTACAGTATCAAAGATATATGTGGCCATTTAAAAAGGAAGGATTATTGGTTCTTTCTGTCCAGCGTAGAGCATCTGTTCACTCATTTGCACATAAACATCTGCAAGTGAAAATTGCAAAGGTTGATGGAAGCAGGGCAGCACTGCACACGGGCAGAATAGCAGCCAAATTTAAATCAGGTATGGGTTATAGTTCTTTCTTTACGAGAGGATTTTTTGGACCATTTTGATCACACCTTAGAATTTCTAGAAGTCCAGACTGGGCAGTTTGGGCTCTTCAAAACTGCAATGCCTGAAACTGCATATTTTTATGGTTAAAGCCAAAATATTCTCCCACAGGATGCACAGAGAAAAGCTCAAGGCGCTGTAACACAACCATTTTTAAATGTCCAGTCACATCATTCACAAAAAAAACATCAATATCAATAGTGTGTTTAATATGCATTAAGAAGGACAGTGAAGAAAACATGAGGGCTTTTATAAAAGCTAAAAGTGCAGAGAAGGATCCAAATGTTTGTAAAAAGCAGTTGAATAAAACAAGAGTGACAGAGAAAAACCAAAAGGTCACTGTCAAGGCGACCTGCGGATAGCAGAGCTGGACCAAAAGGAGGAATCAGAAACATGAGGATAAACTAAAAGGTATCAAAGAACAAACTACAAAATAAAGTGAGCCAAAGAAAATAAAACCACACGTTCAAATCAACAGGGAAAACATGATACAAGGGAGGACTCAAATAATATCCACACACAGGAGAGATGGGAAACACCAAGGGACACAAATCTGACTAATGAGACAAGAGAGACAACGCACACAGGACTAGGAACTATCACAATAAAACAGGAAGTAGCAAGCACAGAGACCAGGACTGAGACATGAAATTGACAGAACTAAGCAGGGACATGACTGGGGAGACAGAACTGAGTTCCACTAGAGATGCTGAGGACAAACACATGGACGGGACTAACATATTCAAACAAGGTTTGAACTCCAGACTGAGACAGAGTCCAGCCCCTCTCCAGGAGACTGGTTCCAGAGCTCAAGCCATGCGTAGAGGTGAGCCCGACTATATCTAGCCGGTACCTCTCAACCTCACGCACTAACTCAGGCTCCTTCCCCACCAGAGAGGTGACATTCCATGTCCCTATTGCCAGTCTTGGCAGCCGGGTATCAGTCCGCCAGGGCCTCCGCTCCTGGCCGCCACCCGGCACACAATGCACCCAACCCCTATGGCGCCTCCTGCGGGTGGTGGGCCTGCGGGAGGATGGGCCCATGTCTCCTCTTCGGGCTGTGCCATGGGCCCCATGGACTAAGGCCCGGCCACCAGACACTCGCCCTCGGGCACCCTCCCCGGGCCTGGCTCCAGGGCGGGGCTCCGGTAACCCTATCCCGGGCAGGGTAAACTGTTCCCTCGATGTTCTCTTCATAAGGGTCTTCTGAACAAGAAACCATGAACAAGAAATATAGATAAGAAAACTTAAAAGCACTAGAAAATACTAAAATCAAGACTAAACAATAAAGAGCTTGAACTTAAGTCATCTCTTAAATCCAGAAATAAGAATCACGAGTCAAAGACGTGGAACCATGACATGAGAACTGCTCAACCAGTGAGGAAGGTGTGAAGGAAGACAACAAGTAAAACTATCCGGCATGCACAACAACCTAACTGATCATCAGGATGTTAGAGACATGAAAGATGCTTAAATCAAATTCAAAATGCTGAATGGATGTTTTATTTGATTTATTTCTATTGTTTATTATGTACCATTTGACATTTTCTGATATCTGTGAGAAGGAGAAAGGCTGATCAGGACCTCAGATGTTGTATTTTAGAGATGAAATCAAGGAAACACTGCATCACGCACACACACTTTCCCTTTTCATGAAATTTGCATCGAAGGGATCTTGGGTCTTGATTAAAAATTCCCATCCTGGGCTGGTGTCTCCCTGTGCGTGAGATACAGGCAATTTTTCGGGTAGTGGAATGAATTTTAATTCATTCCATGCATCGAGTGAAACCAGATGGATCCCTCCTCTACATCCTATTCCCCGCTGGCCTGCTGAATGACAAGCATGAACACAGGCACATACACAAACCACGAAACACGTCAAACCGAATGTTATCAGGACTGGCTGGACGCAAGAAGACTGTTATTAGAGCTTACATACACACACAGATGCAGACACATACATTTCATCTCCCAACACATCTGATGTGAGATTTATGCTTTCAGCTATCTCGTGTCAGAAAGGAAAGGGAAATGGAAATGTCAGATACTGGCGTAAACACTGAATTCTCACTTCTGTTTGGTTTTGTGGATTTTCGCTCAAGTCTTCGTGGCCACCAGCGTTCGACCGTAACACAAACATCAAATGTTCTTCAGTCACTCCATCATTCACACTACTGCATGATCCTGACAATAGATATGAAACAAAACCAGCTGAGATTAATGAATAAAAAGAAATCTATTAACAGAAAAACTCAACATAAGACCTCCAACCACATCCAAGTCAGGACACAGAAGAAGGTTAAAGAAAAACAAAATGTGAGCCTTTATTGTAGTCCAAAAAAATAGATAATCAAGACAGTTATATAGGAAATGAAGCATAAGGGACAAAAACTATACAGTAAAAACACAAAGGACCACTTGTAGAAAGATACAGATGGGAGCAATTAACCACAGGTCAGAAGAATGAGCGCAAACAGTCACAAAAGAAGGAAATAAACCACGACACAGGAGAAAACTAATCTCCGGTGAAACTCACGAGCAAAGGACAAATAACAAACACCAGGACCGACACTAAACATGACGCCAGAGACGGGAAACAGAATGAGGGAGGAGAAAATACGCTGGCAGAAACTAATGAAAACCACAGGGACCGGTGATACCTACATTTGGTCTCACAGTAGCCATCGCGTCACTATATTGTTTTCCCTGCCAATGACAGCGTCTGCCTCAAATGAGAGCAGATTTTTGGGGAAACTAATCATTTTCAGTTTAAATATAATATAACAAAAAGGTAATTTAAATGTAACTGCAAAATCCAAAAATAAACCAAATTAAAAGGAGACTTGTAGAATTCAAATAATCTTATCAGTGGCAAATGATATTCATTGGATCTGTAAGATTTTTGTGTGTTATTTAGAATAAATGTCCAGATGTTTTCAAAAAAAAAAAATGAAATGAAATGAAGAAAAATGGCACAAAAAGCATCTTATCCACCCCAAAAACATTCATGATATATTATTTGTAAGAAGAGAAAAATAAAGGTTTTTGCTTTTTTAACACTTCATCCATCTCCAGGCATTATTACCTCCATCCTCCCACCTACAATCAATCAGTTTCACACATATAAACCCAGAGCTGAATGAAGCAAGAGACATAATCTAACTGAAGAGGGTCAACAATGCTGCAGTGAGCTGTCTTCAGCATAATCACTTCCCATCATGGCTTCATCTTGTTTCTTCCTCCCACTTCTCTGAGGAGACTTCTTTTATTCTCTCTTTTTAAACACCATGCAGGTCAATTGCATTTGACTAGGCGGCGTAATGAGGCGTGACACATCTGATTTTTCACACAACAGATAAAACACTGTGGACGTTAGTCTGCGTTGGCAACTGTCACCTCAGGTTGTGAGTTATTTGTACAACTGTACAAATTGAAGTTATAAGATTCAAGTCTATATCTTGAGGTGAGATTTTAACATGATAGATGCAGCTCGATTTTTGGTTTAATACCTTATAAAATAATATAGTAAAGCAGTGCATGTGGATTTAGCATGCAGGTTGCACAGGTGACTACATGCCTCGAGGCTGAATGCAGCAGCCGGGTTCAGCTCTGACCTGAGGCCCTTTGCTGTGTGTCTTCTCTACAGTGTCTCCCTAATTAAGGTGAAAAGCCCCTGGAAAGAAAATATTTAGAAAGAAAGGCATTACAATTATTGAATTCCATTTGCCTGTACTGCTGTAATGTTTCTAAATTAGAACTAATTATCTACCTAATGGGCAGACTGAAAAAAACAAAAGAACAAATGTGGCTTTTTTGAAGTGCCTGGCTTTGTCGTGGAAAATGGCAAAAGTGGCAGAGTCATGAAACATTTCCCGAACAGAAATATAAACATAACATTATTGTGGAAAATGACATGAATATGTAAGCTGTGCCTCTAGAACAGAAACTTCACACTGCTCCACAGCGTCGCCACAATATTCTCCAGTGATGTTCTACTTTCACCATAAACTGTATATAAAAGATGGCAGTAACCACCACAGCGTAACCCACTAGTTCCTGGATGTTTTTGATCCAGTAGTTAACCAACTACATCTGGTAACTGGATAGATGCAATCTGTAACACAGACACACACACCTGGCTCTTAGTCAGGAGAACTGGAGAGGCAGTACCATACAGCAGACCATATTACCAGGCAAACATACCATTAGCATTCAGCATGGCCCAGACTGCTGTTTCCTTCCACTAATGGTTTGTAGAAATCACATAAAAAAGCACACCAAACAGCAAAAATGCTATAATTCGGACACAGACCCTTTACTGTTATTTTGAAATATATGTCATCATGTTGTCAGCATCAACTAGCATGAACCGTATGCCATTAACTACAACAACAGGAAGTTGTTTCTTGGGAAATGTTTTTTTTTTTCCTCAAAGGCCCATCAAAACTCAGCGGGTGCTGGAAAAGAGTCTTGCTTGACTTTATGCTTTTCTATACAGAGGTTCTTGCATACTACCTCCTTGTGTGGTGAGTAGGGATGGGCACCGGTTCAGACATAGACGGTAGTAACCAGACCGAAAAGCAGCGCACATTTTGGTGCTTTATTTTGTTGTTTTTTATTCCTGAGATGTCACACACTTTGGATTCTAGCCAATCTTTTTACCTTTCCAAGGATAGTAGGCGGGTCCAGGTACGTACGTTCTTTCAGAGCAGAGCTACAGATTAAAAATGTCCAAGGCGAAGCGGTCAAAAGTCTGGCTGTACTTCACAGCAAAAGATGCAAACTCAGCAGCAACAAGTGCTTTCAGGTGATACTGTGCAGAGGAGGTAACACCTCGAATCTGATGAAACACCTGGCGATGCATAGCGTTTTTTTAAAAGCCCAGAAATGCACCGTATTTGATAGCTTGCTGCGAGACATCACATCGAGAGAAATGATGAGGATGATAATGGCAGCAGCAGCCGTTCTTCTCTGCGTGAGTAGCTTAATGTTGTTCGTGTGTAATTTACGTTGAGTAGGCTAACCACGTTATTACATTAATGCACGTAAGGTGAACTAGCAAACACTGTCGTAGTTACATGCGGCTGTCTTCTTGTTTGATGGCAGATGCTCCCTTCACCCTGGCCAAAAAGGCTAAAATGACCAAAGAAAAAGTGGGAAACAGCTAAACATGAGAGGTTTGTGTTTTTCCATTGTTTAAGCACTGCTTCCAGCCAAGAGTGATACCATATATGCCCTATAGATACAGAAAAGACTAACATTGTTATCTTTTTACCAAAAAATAGCTAAACATGAGAGGTTTTTGGATAAAGTTTGTGTTTTCCATTCTTTAAGCACCGGTTCCAACCAAAGGAGGTATGTTGTATCAACAGAAAAGGCTAACTTGGTTATCATTTTGCACAAAAAAAGAGACTGCTAAAAATAAAAACATAAGAGGTTTTTGGACAAAGTTTGTGTTCTCCATTCTTTAAGCATCGGTTCAAGCACTGTTTAAGCACCGGCACCGTTTCAAAAGTACCGGTTTGGCACCGGTATCGGATGAAACCTAAACTATACCCATCCCTAGTGGTGAGAGGATTTACAGATATGTATTAATATGTTTGGTGATAACACCGTGGTGAGATGTCCCGCCTAAAAATTGCACAAAGTTATTAACTGTGTGTCTTGTATGTGTTGTTGTTTCGAGTTTTTGTTTCTTTATTTCTTTTTTAATTTGTTTGCATGTCAAACTAAGCTAATGAGCTGCTAGTAGCGTCCTTTAATTACTCCTTTAATTTTCCGTGTTTTTCATCTTTTCCGATGCATCTAGTGATCAAGATCCAGGTTATAATCATGCTAATTCATTTGGTGTCAGTCCATGAAAATAATTTAACACTATTTTAATTAAGTGCAGCTAAAATTACTCATTTATTTATTTAGCTTCAACTTGCTGCTAATTGGTAACCAGTGAGAGTGTGTAGGACTGTAAGTCATTTAGCTGAGTAGCTTTTTATTCCAAGTACCTTTTAATGATTTGAGCAAATATTTTGCTTTTCTTTTAGCCTTGTTTCTGCCTCGTTGCATATTATGTGAGCAACACAGCAGCAACCTGCAACATTTTCTGTTTCCTTGTAACCTTAATGGAAAGCTTTTATTCCTGACAAGTATCTGCTGCTATCTCTGTTCTTATATCTAAATAATTCAAATTAAAAAAAAAAAACTGTGGGAAATGAATTCAAACTAACTTTCGGAGAGTTTCTGTCACATTTATTGCTAGCACCTCTTTCACCTCTTGTGGATCAAAGAAAAACATTTCCAAAAATAAAATGCAGGTCACACTTGTGGAGTTTCACTCTGTGATGGGGATCCTAATTGTGTCGATGTGGTCTCATTTGCTTCTAATTTGAATATAGAGGCTTAATTCGTAAACCCATGTGATGTTCTCCGAAAGCCAAGTCTTCTGCACTCTGCATCACCTTTCACATTAATTCATTGGGGAGTGTGTTTGTGTTTGCTCAGTCTCTCGTGGCTGACCGGTACTGTCCATTTCTCATCACTTTTATCTCTGACATCCACTTTGAACACAGCCAGCCAATTAGATCTGGCACAGTTATTAAACAAAAGACCTCGCTTCCACTCTTATCGCAGCATTCCTGTTGAGGATAAATCAGTAGCAGCTTCACTTGTGAACTCTGTGGAAGTTTATTTCCTTTAGGAGTATTTGGCTTCGAAACAAGCTTCTTGTCAGTGTCACACAGTGAGATGAGTTTAAGACACAACAGCCATTTATTCAATGCTGCTTACAATATACCTAAAAGCTGCAGAGGCCGTTTTAGAGGCCTCTGTGGGAGAGGTGCTTACTATGAAGAAGCAGACAAAACCAAGGATGGATAAGAGCAGCGTTTATTAAAATGGTCCTGTGTGAATGTGATAAAGAATAATGTTTTGATAGTAATTCCCTGAGGCACTTCAGACCTGACACCTGACAGTGATTTGATCACATTTCTGAATCTGCTGTGTTTCAAGACAATTTAAGATCTTATTTAAAAGATGTTTGACTAACATTGGATTTTTCTTCCTACTGTGCATTCAGGAATTTGGGGAAAACAAAACAGGCTCAAAAGATTCTGTTTATAAAAGCTGATTAAGTCTCAGAGAAACACCCAAGGTGTCCTTTGGCCTGGAAGTTGTGGCTATATAGACATGATCTTCTTCCCAACTTCTCACGTATGATCTTTATCCTTAAGCATCACACTTTTAGCATTCAACATTAATATTTAAACATCAACATGAATTCTTTGGCAACAGACACAGGAAGTAGATCCTCGGATGTGCCTTCTCAATAAGGGAGCAGATGTTTAGCTACCACATTAGGTCCTGGAAGATGATGGCTCCACTAGGCAGGCATGCAGGAAGATGGGAACTGGTGGGGCAGGTATTAACCTGAAGTCCACTAACACTGTTTTGTCACAGTGCTGTTGTCACTGCACCTGGTCACCACGTTGTCAACGTCCCTCCCATAGCCAAATCCATCTCCACCTGAGATGAGCCTGGTGAGTGTGGCGTCATCTGCAAAGTTCTGGAGTTTGACAGACTGGTGTCTAGAGATGCAGCAGTTGGTGTAAAGGGAGAAGAGCAGGGGATAAAGTACAGAGCCCTGAAGGCAACTGATGCTGATGCACTGAAAGTCTGTGACATGCATAGCCAGTCTCACATGCTACTTCCTGTCAGACAGGAAGTCAGTGATCCACCTGCAGATGGAAGCAAGCACATTCACCTAGGAGAGCTTGTCAGGCATCAGAGCTGGGATGACAAGATCATCACTGACTTTGTCATCTGGTGTGAACTCAACCACCTGCATCAGTTGATGTTGGTTGGCTTGACGAGAAAGCCAACACTGATTGCACAGGTGAACACGGTCCGGACATCGAGGTGGTGGACAGATACAGAATCCTGAGCCATCTTCTTAATAATAAACTGGAACAAAAAACAGTCACAACAGTTACAAGAAGGGTCAAAGTCAGCCCAGTCATCTGCTGGACGGGTTGAGGTCTTCTGGGGTGTGCACGACATTGCTAAGGATATTTTATGACACAGTGATAGCTTCCACAGTCTTTTATACAGTTGTCTGCCGGGGAGGTGGCAGCAAGAGCAGAGACCGCAAATGACTTTATAGACTGGCGAAGCCTGGTTCTGTCCTGGCTGGTGCTCTAGATCACATAGAGGAGGAGAAGGATATTAGCCAATCTAACATCCATTATGGACAACATATACAATGAATACAGTTGTTATGAAGTGGGAAACCATCCACAGAAGTCAAACCTGTTCTTGTACAAGCTGCACACATTCGTTTAACCCTATAGAGTTGTGTATTTTATTATGTGAAGTGGCCATTAGCTGTCCTGTGTCCAGTACTGGGGCAGCTGCTGGGTCAAAACCCTCACGCCAAAGGACACACTGGGCATCATCCCAAACAGTGCGTGTGCACAAATCTGAGTAAACCTTCATAATCCAAATGCCTGTTTTGTCAGATGATGTCATTCTTATGAGGGCACACTGATATAATTGTCCTCACACTGAAAGATAAAGTCCACTGAGATCTCTCAGTAATCTTTTGCAGGTTCTCCAGCGTATTAAAAAATAGGTTTTATTTCAGGCAAGAGCTTTTCAGCAAAGTTCACTGAACATTCACAGCAGTAATCGTATCTGAACCCAGACATATGATGTAAATCTATCCTCTTAGCTTCACTGTCTTGGCGTAGTGTGGCATAGAAAGTCACTCTGTGTGCCGCTAAAACCCTTCACTGATGCTCTTTAATGATAACGTCCTCTCTCCTGATCCTGTCTTACCCTGCGCTCGCTGCCCTTTTCACAGCCTGTTCACTGGCTGGCCCTCGCCACCCAGATGATCTGATCTTACCCATCAGAGGAGCGTGCAAGGCTTGGATATTTGAGAGGGATTAACCTTTCATTAGTAGACCCTACGTCAGATGTCTTTGCATACAAGACACACACACACACACACTGTGAAACTCGCACACAGCTACGACTCAACTTGCTGCATGAGTGGTGTCAAGATTAAAGAGCAATTACATGCTACTCCACAAATGATAGATTGGAAGTGGAGTCAATGTGATGGTGACCTACTTTGCAGAAAGAGGGAGAAGAGGGAGAGAAGACGGGGGGAGAAGGGAAGAGAGGAGGAGCAGGAAAAGGAAATGAACAGTATTTTTTAAAAATAATGAATTTTGTCTTGACTTTGTGGTCACAGAGGATAAACATGCATGTGTGAAATACACTGTACAATAATTACATGATAATACGATGAGTATAACAGAGAATAAAGAGCTTTGTGGAAAGATGACATTAGTTTCTTTCTTTTTACTGTACACATGGAAGCATGCACTGTGCTGCCTGCCTGCCTGTCCTCAGTTTAGCTTCTCATCTTCTATCTTGTCTATGTCTGTTTGTTAGGTATATGCATGAAGTTTTCACAAGGCTCTCACTTCATGCAGAAGCATCTTTGTATCAGGTTTTGCCGCCCCAGGTGAACTGATGCCTTATTGCAAATATTTTTTACATCTTTGTGAGTGGTTTCACATTTTTCACAAGATTCTTGATTACAGACCCTGATTTTACTACAATGTTCCCAGTTTACTTTTTCTTTTATTCATTGTATGCACTGATCAGAATATCGCAGTCAGATGCTCTAAGATAAAGTCCACTGGCTCCATAACGCACAAAAACTGTAAGGATGCATGTGCAAGTACACAAGACATCAAAATCCTGTAACATAACGCGGAGAAAAAAGATGGAGCTTCTGCAGTGCAGACTTTCTTTATGACTGGATATGTTTGCTTTGTTTCCTGTGGAACTTGCCAATGAGATACAAAGCACTACACCCATGAGAAAGCTAATTAAACCTCAAATACACTTGCTTAATTATGCTTGCTCTCGGTCAGTCATTTGTTGTGCAAGTGCATGAAATCCATCCACACACACTTTCTAGGCTTAGTGTTGGTTTGTTGCTAAAACCGTTTGTGTGCTTATAATAAATGAGCTGTTGCAGCATGATCTGCCTCAGCCCTGTTTTTGTACACGTACATATATTTGCTGAATTTGTACCGTACAAAATATTGTGGAGACAAGAAAATTGTTACGAGACATTGTGCTTGCTTTATGTCACACAGTGTCACGAACTAGGTTTAATTTCTATACATCATCACTGTATGCAGTTACTGAATTATGACTGATGGAAAAGAGCTGAACACAGTACATGTGGAACACACACGAGCACATGCAATATTATGAAAGCTTTGCCAGCCTACAGGCACAATATTTTCACCCCTTTGTTTGCTAGAGACAGGAAGGAGCACTGCTAATGGGTTTTTGGTTTCTGTGGATTACTGAACAAGTGGTATGACCTTGTTTTTTTCATTTGTACACATCAGCATGCCTTTCATTTCAACAATTAGATATCTCCATATTAATATGCAGGACGAGGAACAAGACGTTTGGTACTAGAAGCCTACAAATGTCCATTTGTTGTCTGCTTGTAGTCCCGATGCTAGGTTTTCTATTATCTAGATTTGTAAAGAAACAACAGGCAAACAGGAAAGCTTAGCCATTTAAAAGCTGATGTGTTGCAGGTGTGAGATGACATGGATGAGTACTCCATCAATAATGTTTGAGTTGTATCCCACAGTGGAAGTCATACTGTTTTATTTGTACTGTTGAATTGTTTCTTTTGGGTGGAATCCAATTCACACTGTCATGACAGATAAGTGGCTGCTGTACACAGAAGGAAAGTCATATGGATCATATGTTACAGAAGGATGTTCAGTTGAGGAGTATCAGTCCAGGTGAGCCATGATCAGGAAGCAGGAATGTTAGTCACAGTGACAGAAATGATCAAAGTTTAGCAGAAAGAAATCTAGCAGAATTAAAAATAGTCTGAGGGACAGGAAGAACTTTTAAAAGTTGCACTGGGGAAAAAGAAAAGCGCTTCATGCACAGATCAATCCATATTCAAATCTGCTATAGGACCCCAGTCATCTACATGCACGCCCTACTAGTCATGAGATACCCATGAGAGCCAGTGATGTTATGGAATATATGGAATATAAGGCTCACATCCAAATTCCAGCAGCTTGGCACTCTATGCATAACAAAATGAGAGCTTTATTAGTGAGTGTCAGAGTCACTGTCCATGGATGAAACAAGGAGCTTCCCTGAATACATCAGGAAGATGGTATCCCAGGACGAACAGCCTCAGACAGAAGAAGAGATGATGAGGAAGAAGAGACACCAATGACAGCTCGAGAAAGTGGCTGAGATTAAAAAAGATTACCAGTAGCTAGAGAAAACTGGCCAGAAGGATAGATCAGGGGCTTTCATCATGGCAGCACAAGAACAGATTCGTGAAGGGGGGAGTGTACCACAGCAGACAGGAATCAAGCTGTGTCAAATGTGCTCTTGGGAAAGTCCAAATGCAAGGTGGGACAGCGAGCAGGCGCAACCATGTGGCGACAGTAGTGTACAGGGCGATCATGGGTTAGAAATCAATCAGTGCAGGTAAGAAGGCAATGCAAAAACCAGAGCTGGCAGCAACAACAGCAAAGAGCCAAGTGAGAAGATAGAAATGTAACAGATGCTGAAGGAACTGCAACAGATGTGGACGTCCACAGTGATCCAACAGGAGCCTCATGGGCTCTGTCTACACTATCTGACACAAAACATTTATTGAAAACATCTATTTCTAGACGCTTTCTTCCGTTCCTTTCTTTCACATCACAGAGCAAAAATCATTAAATCTCCTTTACACAGATCATGAAATGGTCTCTGTGGGATTTTGAAATTTTATCTCATTACGTTTATTTTCTTTCCATATTAATTACTTCCAGCGTATCGAGGGAGGAAGAAGGAAAATAGGGCAAATTTCTCAAGTCTCATTTTCCATTTGGGCGAGCTCTGCAACAGCCAGTGGCTGTAGTGTGCGTTAGCAAAGACTCCTGTGTAATAGGGTTTGAAGTTAAGGCTCATTGCCTCCCCTGTTTCCTTAGTGTGGAACTCCCTGCAGGTCTCCAGTCCAAGTTATACGTTTTAATTTTGCAGAAAACATAAACAAATTGTTGTATAAGCGAATAAAGCAAACTGACGTTTTTTTTAAATGAAAACTTAGAAATAATTGCTGTTGTATGAGATGTTTACAACGTGCTTTTTGTGTCCTCCGTTTTGCCTTTGGTACAGAAAAGTTTGCTTTTAGAAAATGTTAACAGCCAATTATAACATTCAGCTTCAGCCTGAACCTTTTCTCTCAGTGTCTTAACATTTACAGGCTGCCATGTTTCTACAAGGCTGGCTCTCCAGCTTCCTCTCTCTCTGTGCTCTCAGGTGGAGTTGGGTAGGCCTTGGTGCCTGACCTCGCCCCTGAGTGGGGTGTTCCTGTCGCTGAGCCAGTGTGCGCACCTGTTTTCCATTAACTCATCACCTTTTGAAAATAAAAGGCTAGCTGATACTTTCACTCCTTGCTAGATTGTTTTTGCCCTTGTGGTAATGTGGTAATCAGACTCAACTCCAGTGATTATCTTACCTTTAAGCCTTCCTGACCTTGTTCTTGTCCAGCTGAAAAAAGCATAAAAAAACGAACTGTGATTCGAGAAAACTCTGCTGGTTTCCTGGAAACGTACAAATTAACCTTAATATTACTCTTATTATTCTTTCTGGATCACAAAATAAACGTTTAACATATTTTCAGGTGAGAATGTAGCTGTGTAAACCTCAAATATCTGCTCAGTTTATCAGGACACCACATATTTTCAAAAGCGCTCCGACGTTTTCGGAGACGTCAGTTACCCACTAGCTCGATAGCTAGCCGGGAGCTAGGCTCACTAGCTAGAGCCGTGAGAACACCGGACTCCCGGCAAATCGTTTTCAAACCCACCGCCATCTTTCACTACTCAGGTTAAATATATATAAGTCACTTAGATAACTTAACAATGTTATTGTTTGGCTTTTTTTTTAGTATTTTATTTGTTCCTGAGTAAATCTGTTTGGCTGAGATTAAAGTTATAGTTTTCACACAGCTGAATAAAGCTGATTATCAGAAGTGTGAGATGCTCGAGAATATACTCCAGTGTCCTGTTATATTTTAGATAGCAAGGAGCAGACGGCTGAGTTTATTAAACTTCACCGAAACAATCTGCAGATGTCATTAAAATTTTATAAACTATCATCTTGTCTTTATTTTTAGTTAGCACATACCTTAAACACTTCAAGCTGTAAGCTAATGATAGTTATATAAGAGCAGATGCTGCTGGTGCAATAAGCTGTCGTTTTACGTCCAATGGACGATGATCTGATTAGTCGACTAATCGCAAAAATAATCGGTGAATAGTCGACTATCAAAATAATCGTTTGTGGCAGCCCTGATCATAACAATAAAGAATCTTCCCAAAAATTCCTTGATCCACATCTATAAATCGGTCCGAGCCCTACCTCTAGTAAGACTGATTTAAATCCATCGCTTCTCGAATCTTCTGCAGTCCTGCTTTAAAAAGGCAAACTGACCCAATCACATAACCTCTTTGGTGGCTGTAATAAGACTGGCACTTCATCAGTAAACAGGCCAGTGTCACCACCATCACCTCCACGCTGCTGTCAGATTCATCTACAGCCAAAAAGACCATGACTGCAACGATTAATGTAAGCATTGCAATGACAAAAGCCTGCTTGACAAGCTCAAGTGCCACCTGAAGTCCAACGTAATAACCGAGTCATGCCCGTTCTTCCATGAAGCTGGATGCAGGTCAGAGTGATGAGTTCAATTTCTCTGCCGCTCGCCCAGCTCTGATCAAAGGAGCATGTCTTTCTCATCTCAACGCCAAATAATCTCCCACAGCATCTGTCTCAGACTGAGCCATGTTGACACTACACAAGCCAGGTGTAATGGAATTGACCTCCACCACCAATCCGCTGCCATTTCACGGATAGACACATCAATAATGTCCTCTGCACCGAGCCGGTGCTGCACGAACTGTAAACTCAGCAGGCTGTAAATAAAGGCCGGATGCCTGCAGCACCAGCTCTCTTTCAACATGACTTCTTCACTGGTAGAAAGTGCGTTTTTGCTTTTTCAGTATCTGGATCAGAGATAAGACTTTGATCTGTTTTAACATTAGTTTTTTTGTTCTCCTTCATTTGGTAGCAGTGATAAACCTGAATGCTAAGGACTGTTCATTGTTTCCTAAAGGGATGCTTTTATAGTTTGAAATAAACATTTATGTGAGAAGATCAATACCGCTCTCCACTGTGTGCCTTTGAAAGAAAACTCATTTATTAACTGATCAGCAGTCTTTACTGATTCTGGGACCAAGTCTTTTATTCCATTTCTCACTTTCAGTCTCCGATTAACGGCAGGGATTCATAATCACACCTTGACAGCTCTGACACTTCATATTAGAAAGTGACACGATGAGGAATGAAAGACTCCCACGCTGGCGCCGCCGCTCTGCACCGACACATGACCAGAACATAAATGAGGAGATTAACGACTGGACAGAAATACAGAGCTGCAATTTAGACCGAAGTGAGTCAAAGAAGAAATGATGCAATTATATTATTCAGGTCTGCATAATACAATAAACCTTTTCAGTTCTCTTGCCTACTTAATGAGACATAATAAGCATAAAATGGTCTTTTGTGTTTGTTTCGCACTCACTCCGACTTTTCTAAAGCTCAGAATACATTAGAGACAACATACTGAGTGACCAGCCATCAGCTGCAAAGCTGTGAGTGATGAGCTGGACTTTAGGCTCCACAGCAATGGTATATTTGTCCCTGGAGTGGAGAATGTTCTGGAGTTACGTTAAGTGCGATATAAAAACTTCTGATACAGGATTTTTAAAACTGACACTCATACATTTGGTCATTTAAAATCTGACATATTGGCTGATATTTCTTTCTTTCAGACATGTGAAACACAAAAACATTTCCCAGATTTACAGTGGTTATGTGTAGTTGCATTATCTTAGAGCTAAAATAATATTTTCACTGTTACAAAGAGTCGTGGATAACTCGTCTACACTCTGCCCAACTGGACACTGTTGCAGCCGCACATGTGAAATAACTCCAAATCCCTTTTGCTGTTAGCTCTCCTGCACAGTATTAGATACAACCTGTGTATGCACTATTGTATGCACTATTGTATGCACTACTGATGACTCGTGCTGTAAGGATCACAGAGCAACACAGAACTGAAATGAATAGATCGGGCTCACAGATTGGCCCATTGTCATTAATATCCGATCCAAGCTTCTCAGTCAAGATTGTGCCGGTATCTGATCCAAGAATCAGATCAGTGTATTCCTGATCACAATTTCTTGTGTTCTCTAGCTTTTCTTAATTTGTAATCTGATGTTATGTCCTTCACAAATGCAGCAATTTATCTTCCCCACTTCCCAATCCTTTCCTGTAGAGAACCTGCTTTTTGTTAAGCTATCTCCTTAAGTCCTGTAAACAGGTCTCTGGTCTTTGGGTTTGACTGTGAGTCCAAATATATTTGGTATTATGACAATTATACAGTAAAACTGTAAATATCTAACTCATAACCTAAAGCTTTTAAATTAAATAAAAGTACTGGTACATTCCAATCCTGATAGTGCTCATATTTTGAGGTTTAGTCCATTTAGATAAAGTTATTTTCACAACATTTTTCATAGGTATGAGCATTGTAAAACCTAAATTAATGGCATTTGTTCTGTAGGATATGAAGGATCCTTGTTCCTAACTATAATTACCAACGCTGGCTGTTGGAAGAGACAAAGGCCTGAGAGCTTGTGATTAAAAGAGGCCTTGAGGCCTTGTCAGAGGCCAACTTCCTCATAACTGCTGTAAAAATGTTTGTCAAGCAATGAAAATGTACCAAAGTGAAATGTTGCTTTAATTTCTCGAGAAACACCTCAGTTCATCATCACTTCAGACACTAATGGTGCTGATGGTGAAAGTACCCTGAGGAATACTGCATGTCTGCAGCACTATCTGTCACCTCTCATCTTGTCACCTGCTGTAAAACTGCTGAACATCACTTGAAGCCCTCAGCTGACCTCTTTTTGTGATTACAACAAGTCTTAAAGGAACACACCCACTGATTTGTCAAGCACTGTGGACATGGCCATGTTGGTGTTTTGTTTTTTGAAGTGACAAAAATGTTGAGTTATTAGCTAACACGAGCGTCATGGACAGCAAGGTACATCTACAGACTTTATGAGGGCTAACACCAGTTATATCTTGCTAAGTAAGAATATTTTTAAATATTCTCAAAGAAAGAAAAATAAGAATTTTAGTATTTTTAATAGAGAGTATTGTCAGGATATTTCAAAAGAGAGTATTTTTTATCTAATGAAAATCTTTGGGGTATTTTAGATAAAAGCATAGTAAGGGTGACTGCACCCCAACAGCTAAACGTGGGATGTCAATCCAGAATTGAATTCAAAATCCTGCTCCTCACATACAAGGTCTTAAATAATCAGGCCCCATCTTATCTTAATGAATCTTTGGATTCAGGAGACAGACACTATCTCTGCTTTAAGATTAGGCTTAAAACTTTCCTTTTTGCTAAAGCATATAGTTAGGGCTGGACCAGGTGACCCTGAATCCTCCCGTAGTTATGCTGCAATAGGTCTAGGCTGCTGGAGGATTCCCATGATGCATTGCATTGCATTTTTCCTTTCCAGTCACCTTTCTCACTCACTATGTATTAACAGACCTCTTTGCATTGAATCATACTTGTTATTAATCTCTGTCTCTCTTCCACAGCATGTCTTTATCCTGTCTTCCTTCTCTCACCCCAATCAGTCGCAGCAGATGGCCCCGCCCCTCCCTGAGCCTGGTTCTGCTGGAGGTTTCTTCCTGTTAAAAGGGAGTTTTTCTTTCCCACTGTCACCCAAATGCTTGCTCATAGGGGGTCACATGATTGTAGGGTCTACCTTATAATATAAAGCACCTTGAGGCGATCGCCTTGATGTGATTTGGTGCTGTATAAATAAAACTGAATTGAATTGAACTGAATAAAGAGGCTCTTTGTGAGTCACATTAGGGTTCTTCCCCAAGTATAAATCAATAAACACTCACAGCATCTCCAGGTAAAAGGTTTGGCAACAAGGATCCTATGAATTTTTTTTCCTATGATGTGAGAGCGTGCTTTTCTGTCTGGAAATCATCTTTGAGTTTCCACATCCCTTTTTTGAGACACATATTTCCTGTGAGACTCATCTGTGTTGACCTACAGCCAATCAGTATATGGGATATATTCTCAATATGTAGGACAAGTGATGAAAACACTTGACCAGGTGTTCCCACTTAAAGCGGAACATGTGGTCATCCCATGTACAGGCTGTATTAAACATGATCACAACTTCATTACACAGTAATCATTAAAACTCTAATTAGAATGTAAGAAGAGGAGGTTGTAATTGCAATGCTACAAAGTGAAACGTCCTTTATTCTAAATAAATAATTCCATTATTCATTATTTTGGTATGAACACTACAATCACAAGGTGTCCACAACCTTTACTAACTTTAATCATTAATACAATTTAAAATGATGAGTTGTAACAGACAACAATCTTTATTTCTATCGACCCATAGAGATGATGTAGAGGCTTAAAATCTTCTTGTTTTGTGATAAATGTGCAGCCGTGTCTCAGCGCAGTGTCTACAGGATACTGAATTCATAACAGGATCATTACCCACTGCAAAAGACTCCTACAGTGAGTTGTTTAGTGTCCTTGTTGGAACCTGTTTTAACATCTGGATGTGAATAAATGTTTCATATAACAGGTACTTCCTCTGAATTTGCATGAGTCACCAGACAGCTTACTGGATATGAGGCACAAGTACAATAATTATCATGGTCCTCCTGTGTGTCTCCAGTGTTTCTCTCTCTCCCCTTTCTTTTCAATCAATCACCTGCGGATCATCTGGCAATCAGCTGCTTGCTATTTAACCTGGACCAGACCTCCAGTCTTCGCCATGGTAGTCTTTACCTCGCTGCTTTACTCACTGAAGATTTCTAATATTCCTCTTCCTGTGTTAAGGATGGACCAGCGAGTTTCAAGAGTGTTTGTTGCTTGGCGGTGTTAAGAGATTCTGTTCGAGAGACTCAGCGTATCAGGGATTTGGATTCCATGAACCTTTCTTCTATTGGATTTTGTACATATGGGACTTCTGAACTGAGCACCTCAGAAACACTTTGTATATAACACTGTCTGCACCAACGCTGTAAATAAACTCACTGACCTTTCATTTCTGAGTCTACCTATGACTCCGGCCAGACAAACATGAGAATAATAAAAAAAGTCTTGAGTCATCCCTCATTTCTTTATATGTTGCTGCTAATGGAAAATTATTTAAATACACTAAAAGAGTTTGTATAATTCTAACAAGCCTGAAAAAAGTCAATACTTGGAATGAAAGTTTACTAAAATTACAATCCAGCTCTTGTCTAATGTCAGCTTTTTCTCCCTGTTTCTCTTCCTTCAGAATGTCCTATAAACACTGCTTATGTTTATAGGACCACTTTGCGTCTTCCTTTTATATTTTATTTCCCCTTGCTGTAAGAGCTCTGTAACACAGAAATTTCTCATCTGTAGCATAATAAAGGTTTATTCTATTCTATTCTATTCTATTCTATACTTGTTTTTGTGACAGTCTACAGGTAAAAAGTACCTAAAATATATTCAATCTGCAGGCATTTCTTTGCCAAATTGTCAGAAATGATGAAAATATGTCTCAAAATAGTCAGGTACACAGACCTGACTGAAAATAAGTGAAAACGTGTGTCTAAAAGAAGCTTTGATCAGACTTCAGAAAGCCTGGAGAACTGTTGATAAAGACCATTTCAAAGGTTCTAAGAAATTCTGGCTCTTCTGAAGCAAAATGCAAAAAAATGAGAGGTTTGTTAAGACTTTTGTAAAGTACTTTCTAATACTAGAAAACAACCAGGGCACTCTGTTCTCCAGTAAGTTGATCTGTTCAGTTTATTCTTTGAGCATATGGGCAGATGGGTCAGTTATTCCCCACGGCTGTGCTGCATTTTGTTCTTTATTCATCTCATGCTAGTTTCACATAGCAATTCTGTTCAGTACACACAGGTCTTATGGCCCGAATCTGGTCCCCCTTACCTTATTTTTGCTTTTATTATTTGATAATTGCACATAGATTTGATACATTTTTTTTGATATTGTATATGACAGCCTCTTAGTAAATATTACTCTGGATCAAATAAACTTTTACACAGAATTTCAAACTTATCCTCATCAGTGTTGACATGGCCTAAGTCATATTTTTCTCCAGGGTAATGAATGGAGTGTGGTCATAACGGGGTCTTTGAAGGAAGGTGAACGTCAGCAGGCCTCTTACACCTGACAGGGTTTATTAAGTTGAGGTGATGAGCTGCAAAGCCAGACAGCAGGGGTTGTGATGGCAGCCACTAGTCCTGTCAAAACTGATTAAGCTATCAAGTCTCGTGTCTGGTTGGCTTGTAGGGGACGAGACAGCGAATAGTCCGACGACAACAATATCCCAGACTCGGTAATATCTCAGTAATGGCATGTGAACGCTCAGATGGGGATGGCAAGACGGGGAGAGGAAAGGAGGGAAAGGGGTCAGGAGGATGGGATGAAGAGCGGGAAATGAGAAGGGGAGAGTGATGGGCTATCACAGAGGTGGCTGCTGAGCAGATGGGCCCCCACCTGGGTTCCTCTCATGGGAAATGGCTTTGGATGAATGTCAGAAACTGAGGAAAGGGTAGCAAGGCTGGAGATCCCTGGGGTTTGATGATTCCTTTTATTTCTTTATTTTGTTGTCTGGCGACTTCCAGATCCGTTGTGTTATTCTTTGATTGTACAAGCTGGTCTTGTGGTCTGAGAAAGTCATTCAAAGTTTGCTCATTATATTCGCTGGAAACAGCAATTTGGTTGTCTATGATTATTTGTCAGCTTTATTTTAGCACTTTCTTTCTTTTATTTACCTTTAATTATTTGTTGTTTTTTTTATCTCTTGTTTTGGGGTCTGTGGTATTTTGCTGGTGCTTTGTGTGTATAGTTAAATGGTCTCTACCATTGATGGTAGCATGAAAAGAGCAAATGTGAACAGGCCAGATACTCTCTAGCCCTGCCAGCATGTGCCGCTGCTCATGAGCACAACATTCAGAAGCGTTTGTACTCTCTAAATGTGTGTTGGTAGAATTTAGACCAGCAAAGAAATAGACTGCACAGTAGTTGTGTGCTTATCCTTTCATCTTCTACTTCAGGCTGCTACATAACATGATCAATGTGTGAAACATCCTAAAAGTCAATACTGTAGGTAGCTAAAGGGTAAAAACAACAAGCAGAATCAGTAATATTTCATCAATCAGACTACATGATGAATTCTCACTATCCTATGTGTTCATCAGTGATTCACCGATTTCACAAAATCGCTTCTTTCTGAGAGGCAGCATGTCCTAAAAATACCCCGTCATGGCAAAAGGAGCTTAGCGGGGTTAAGAGCCTGTGCAGCGTGTTTACCTCCAGTTTTACGTGGCAGCTGGCATGAAGCAAAATAATCTGTTGTAGTGATGGACAAGAGCTTTGTAAGTGGTCAGCAGCAAAGTTAAAAATGCACTTCTGTTTGATTACCCGAAAGGACACATCAAGAAAGAGTCACACTGCACATTTTTTGTTCCATAGTGTATAAAGATGTGCAGCAACTCAAATGTTCCACCGCATGCTGGCAAAATAAGTTGACTTAATCTAAAGTCTGGTCTCTGGAGTACTGAGTTAAGCCATCCACTGTAAATCCACTGTTACATAACTGTCTGCTTCTTGGCTGCTCTGTGACTTATATACTTTATGTATCAACATTTTTGATATGCAAGCATTGCAGGACAGACATTTCCATCCTGTGGGTCAGGGATCCAAAAACCATCCTGCAGTGATTAAAGGGATTAGAAAATTAACAATGACACTAAAATATATCACATGGGCTACAATACACGGCAGCAGCATCCTGGTCACGCTGACCTTTATTGTATTTACAGGAACTCATTTTTTACTATTTAATAGAATATCCATTCTTCCATCCTCTCCCACGTATCCTTATCAGGGTCATGGGGGGGTTGGGGGGTAGGTAGGGATAGGTGGAGCCTATCCCCCTATGCCTCAGGGTGACAGGTGTGTTATACAGCGGTCCTTCGTTTATCGCGGGAGTTACGTCCCAAAAATAACCCACGATAAGTGAAATCTGCGAAGTAGCCAGCTTTATTTTTTACAATTATTGTAGCTGTTTTAAGGCTGTAAAACTCCTCACTACACACATTTATACACTTTTCTCAGACAGGCGTGAACATTTCACACTTTTCTCTCTTGTTTAAACTCTCAATGTTCAAACCTTTGTAGAAAAATGAGTCCAGTATCAGAGAATGAAACCAAAGGCACACGCAGGTGACGACGTGTCATCGACATTGTTGTGTTTGTTGGGGAGAAAACGTACAAACATACAGCACAGCGCTTCAGAGTCACACTGCTAGCGATTGAAGATTTAGGTAAATTTGACAAGCTGAACGCATTCCGTACTGTACAGGACATACGGCACGAGACTGATTGACAGTGGTCTACAGCCAATCAGGACGAGGACACAATGCGCTGTAAAAAAACAAACAAACAAAAAAGAAAGAAAGCATGCAAAATTGTACACAAAAGAAATCAGCGAAACAGCAAGACCACGACAGGTGAACCGCGATATAGCGAGGGACCACTGTACGCCAGTATGATGCAGGGCTAACACAGAGGAAAAGACAACCATTCACACCTGTAGTTAATTTTAAAATCACCAGTTATCCTAACCCCAACAACCGCATGTCTCTGGTCTGTGAGCAAAAACCCCACAAACAGAGAGACAACCAACGACTCCACACAGGGAGGCCCCAGCCAGATGGTAGAGGAAGTCATCAGTGGTGATAACCACCGCGCCACCATCCCGCTGTGCTTAGGATCTGTTTCCTGAAACAATACATGTTTAAAAGTTATTGGAAGAAATATAATTTACATTTAAAAGATCAGCACCCACATTTATGTAAGCGTGGGTCCTGAGTGTTGCTTGGTTGTTAGTCTGGTTTGGTTGGATGATTGTTCAAGTTTGCTCATTAGTGTGTTCAGCTGTTGGTTGGTTGGGTTTGTTTGTTTGGTGGACTCTTTTTTTTTTTGGTTGTGTGGTTGGTTGTTAGTCTGTTTTGGTCACTTGGTTGGTTGGTTGGTTGGGTTTGTTTGTTTGTTGGTCTCTGTTTTGGTTGGTTGCTTGGTTGTTAGTCTGTTTTGGTCACTTGGTTGGTTGGTTGGTTGGTTGGTTGGGTTTGTTTGTTTGTTTGTTGGTCTCTGTTTTGGTTGGTTGCTTGGTTGTTAGTCTGTTTTGGTCACTTGGTTGGTTGGTTGGTTGGTTGGTTGGTTGGGTTTGTTTGTTTGTTGGTCTCTGTTTTGGTTGGTTGCTTGGTTGTTAGTCTGTTTTGGTCACTTGGTTGGTTGGTTGGTTGGTTGGTTGGTTGGGTTTGTGTCAGGGTTCCTGGGTCGTTGCTTTCAGTTTTGTCATGTTCAGTTTATTCTTCACACTCATGGTTTTCGCTTCCTGTTTTCTGTGCCAGCGTGTCGCCTGTGTATTGTGTTCCACTTGTTTCCATCTATCATTAGTCAGACTAAGTTCAGCTGTGTACTCACCGGTTTCTAATCACTCATCATCCAGCGTGTATTTAAGTCCTCAGTGTCCACCAGATTGTTGTCGTGTCATTAGATGTTATGTTGTCGTTCCCGCCTGTGTTCAGTTGTTCAGCCTTTCAGTCAGTCCTTTAGTTCCTGCTCTGTTCATTCACTCGCTCCAATAAAACCTCATCATCCTGCACCGTGAGTCCTGCGTTCGGGTCATCTCTTCCTCGCCTCCACACACAACCTCTGACAGTTTGTTTGTTTGGTGGACTCTTTTATTGTGGTTGGTTGATTTAGTCTGTTTGTTAGTTTGGTGTGTTGTTGATTAACTTTGACTCAAGTAAATTTAAAACATGATTTTAAAGCAGCTTTTTGAGCACTTGATATTTTGTTACTATAGTAAAACAATTTAAACTAAACACTGATCAGTAATTTTTAACTATAGCTTCATAGATTATGAAAGTTTGTCAGAAATCTGGGGTGTAATCAGGACACTTCTTGAGCCATTTCGACATGATAATTGCAGGTGTTTTTATTTTAGAGTCAAACATTTCTAAGCATTGCATTTCACTCATTTTTCTTTGACGATGTCGAAAATGGCACCATAATGTTTGGTTTCTTGAGTAAGTGGTGATTTGACTTGCCCGTCTTCTGATTTGCTCACAAACACATCACTATGTGGTCGCTGGCAGCTCTTAGTTGCTAAGCTACATTTGAATGCAGCGACTATCCCCTCTTTCATTAAATGTGTCTCTTGGAAAGAGTAAAAAGGGCTTTTATGTCAGCCACTCGCTTCAACCTTCACTTCCTTTGTGCTGTCTCGATTGGTTTGCTTGATTGTAACGTGACTAACCAGGGACAAGATAAAAGCTGCAATGAAAGGCCTGCAAGGACAGATGATCTAGTCAGATAAAAATCTCTATAATACTGACTCTACATGCCAGAATGGGAGTGTTATACATTGTATGGGATGAAAATTTAAGTTATTTTGCTAGAAATTTAGTCAACAGTTTATTTCTACAAGCCATTTCCTTCATAATACAGCAGAGTGAAGCTGACCCCCCACCCACTTGAAACGTAGGCAAATGTTTGAGCATATTTGTGCAGGTACAATTAGCGTTTGTGCTGCTACGGTTTTTGAGATATTAAACTTTATTTTATAGGTCATTCAAAGGTCACCATCCCCCCAGGCTGCTCCGAAACAGACCAACATGGTCGACTTTTTTTAGTGCTACATTTGTGCTGGTTTGTACAGGTAAAATTAGCATTTGTGCTGCTATGATATGAGATATGCTGTTATGGTGTTACTGCTGAAAAATGTCTTTTTCAAATGACCTTTCGCTTTGTGTTCACTTGTTCAATAAAGTTCTGTTAAAAAAACCCAAACTCTTATTGTATTTAATCAGCTAAATTTGTAATGAGTGTAGTTTTGTTTGTTTTTTTTTACTTCAATTTCTTTACTTCAATCACTTTTCGTTCATAAAACTACGATGCAAATGCTTGAGTATTTATTTTTTTAGAGTGTATTAAAATAACTTTTTTGAAAACTACATTTGAACATTTTACACTCCCATGAACACTTTTTGAGAAACAATGTTTCTATGAAACTAGTTACATAGGGGACATAAGAGGCTAAGCAGGGACGCTAAGGGAGAGGAGGAGTAAAGTGCGACCGCCTTCGTCAAGAGCAAGAGCATAAAAAGGTACAAAAAAAATTGTACCTGCACAAACCAGCACAAATGTAGCACTAAAAAAGTCGCTCATTTTGGTCTGTTTTGGAGCAGCCTGGGGGGGATGGTGACCTTTGAATGACCTATAAAATAAAGTTTAATATCTCAAAAACCGCAGCAGCACAAACGCTTATTGTACCTGCACAAATCAGCACAAACGTAGCACTAACCGCTCCGCCTATTTGCCTTTACGTTTCAAGTGGGTGGGGGGTCAGCTTCACTCTGCTTATGAAGCATACTAGTAATTATTTTTATATTACCAATGGAGCGACATAATTTCAGGGTAAAAGGGTGTCTTGTAGAGTTAAACCCATCTGAACCTGCAGTTTCTCTTAAATAGTCAGACTATTCTTGCATCTCACAGATCAATTTTTGGTTTTCTGCCTGGCTCCATAACCTATCATCTAACAGCAGTGACAACAAAAGCTCTGATACACTCAGTGCATGTGAGGTGACCTAAAAATTATTCAGCTCGACCCCTTCATGTCTATAAAATTGAAACTGCTGATTGTTATACTGATTTATGCTGTTCTAACTTTTAAGACTCACTTTTAAGAAAATTATTTTAGAATCTGGACTTTTTTCTGTTCATGAAGAGATTTTCCTTTCATCCTTGAACCAGGAAGCAGGTTCAGCAAATTCTGACACCGTTTTGCTCCAGTGGACCGAAGAACATGAATGTTTGTCCACATGAAACATGATGTTTATTTATTTATGTTTGATTTAGCATCGCCCACTCAGTCATCCTTTTAATCTTAACAGATTGCATTTGATATGTAATTTAATTATTCAGCAGTAACGTGACAGGGAAATGCAGGCGATTGCAACTGAAGATACAAATGTGCATCCAACAGATTTCTGTGATTAAGAGGAAATGATGTCGACAGTCAGGGTTCCATCTTTCAAAATGTTGTGCAAGATCACTTCGTGACTATGTGTCATCATGTGAAGATATTTCAACGTGAAACTGATTATAGTAACATATGTTGGATGTTTCAGTCCAGAGGAACTGGATGACAACTTGACAGCAGCCTCACACAGCAAGAAAGACGCAGAATTCAGATTTTACTTTGAGCGATCATCCTCTGATCGCTGTTTGTGTTTGCTGTGTTGACAGATTGATTATAAAAAGACTTGTGCTAAATATAACAAGAAACTAATATCTTAATGGGATTTCATTGGTTGCAGTGATGTAAACTAAAGCTAATGAACGTTGATATTGACTGAATGAGGAAGGTGTGTTCAGGTACAGCAGGAGGGGAATGCCGTTAAAACTGTTGCTCTACTTTCTCCTCTTTTATAAGGTCATATTTACTGCAGGTGCACATGTATGTCTGTCTGTCCCAACCTCAATGAGCCAAACTGTTAATATTATATGTTATGTGTGAAAAGCAGACGGACTAATTTATGCAGTGCCTTGTTTGGCTGTAGATAGAAAATTGTCTTTATGTGAACACGTGTGGAGTTTTGTGTTTTAAATGCAGGGCAGCACATCACTAAAACTCAGGTACTAGTGATCAGTCCCCCTGCAGCTAATGTGAAGCCATTTTTCAGCAGATGAAATCTTACTTACCACCCTCTCAAATGGCTGGCTGCTGGTTTAATCCACGGATCGTGTTGTGTCAGTGGGGAGATCTAGTACACATTTGCATGAACAGTGTTGAGGATGGAGAGCCTTGGATGCTGAGATGTCATTAGGAGCGACAGCCCCAGGCACTGCCAGAGGCACTGGCTGCAGTCGCCGAACCTGGGGTTCTTTAAGACCAGTGGAAAAACATGGGACCGGAGCCAGACTCAAGACTCTAGACTCTCCTCAGGCTTTGGCATGCTGTTCCTGACCCCAGGTTGTAGCGCTGCTGTGAAGCCCCTGAGGCTGAGACGATGCCAAAAGACACGAAGAAGGAAAAGCAAGAATGCAAAACAGCAGGGGGACAGTAATTAAAAGAAATATTCATATTCAATCAAAATGTGCTTGAATATGAATAAGTGGGAAATAGCTCTGTTTCCAATAAGCCAGGAAATGTATTTAAATTATTACTGTAAATGCTATAAATATAAATAAATAATACATGTAAACCAGAAGCAAAGTCCTGCTATAAATAGAGAGCAATAAATGATCGGACCTATATCATCGCATATGGATGCAGACATGAGCTACAGTGACATGACATCACTGTAAGCCGGGTAGAGTTGCAGCACAACAGGTGGATTCCTCATGAAAAAAAACGGACCTGCGACCTTCTTCAGCAGTTATGGTGTAATGTCGCCCTCTAGAGGCAAAAGAGCCTCACATGTGTAAGATTGTAAACAGCCTTCAGCCGGTTTTCTGCAAACTCATCCATATCAGAAACTTCCACTGAACCCCCCACTTCAAAAACCTTTAGATTAAGGAATCAGCTTTTAAATAATAATGTCTGGAATACAGAATGTTTAGTTGACCTTAAATTAAAGATTAATTTATCGGGTGCATCCCAAAGCAACACACATCAAAAGTAAGAAATTAAGACATTTAAATATTAAGGAGAGGTTAGAATATCTTAGATTCGTCATGCCTCTTTAAGGGAGACCAGCATCTAAAATTAAACGGCTCAATATATTTAAAGTCAGTTAACATATCTGTTTTGTTTTTTCCTTATTTTTCTCTCATAGACGCTTTTTTTCTATTCTGTGGCATCAAAAAACCCTAATAGGGTCATGTCACAGCAGCACAGGACCACACAGGTGTTTGTGGGGGCAGCCAATTATCAAAATGTTGGCTTAAAGGGGGAGGGGCTAAAACTGCTCGTTTCAGACGGATTATGGTAGCTGCACCAGGGTCCAGAACAGAAATAATTATATAGCATTAATATGAACTGAGTCATGCAGAGGTGATCTAGTCGAGTTACTGTGTGGGAAATATGGATCTTAAAGTTGAGCTGGTTGAGCTACTCTGCTCCCCTGAAAGCTCGTGGTAACAATAACTGCTAATTAAAAGTCCTTTCCAGTGGCCATTGTTGATGTGGAGTTTGACTACTCATCAGGGATGTCAGACTGTTGTGGGCCACATGCAGCTCACTTTGATCTTAAGTGGGCCAAAACAGTAAAACTCCCCTTTGTGTGAGTGTAAGGATAATTAACTACACAATTAAAATCCCTGGGATATCTTAAAATAAGAAAAAAGAAGTGCAGCTTCAGCACTAGGTCTCAGCTTCTCTACACAATAAAGAAATGCTGCTGTAGTAAATAAAAGAAATCAGTCAGCACGAATGAATAAATGTAAAATGTTTGAATAGCCATATGTTTGACTCTACAGTAAAACAACCTTTTCTGAACATCAGCAGCTCTGTGAACAGGATCTTATGCAATATCATAACCTGCATTTAAAGCAAAATGAACACAGCCACAGTTTGATTTGGTGGCTGCTGTTTGAAGAGTCCACTTTGCTTTTGGCCTTTTATGTGAAGCTGCAGGTTCTGACAAAGAGGTTAAAGTTCACCGTGGCCTGCTTGGCTAGAATGGCAGGTCACAGGTGCAAATACCTGCTAATTAATGGCAACAGTAACGGTTTGTTGGTCCAGTCAGACACAAGGTGTCAAATTGTTATTCAGTTAATTTGATTAAAAGGCACCAAAACCACAAACAGGCCCGGTCAGGTGACTTTAAGTGGTTTTAAGACCCACATCAGAAGGCAGCTTCTAACACACTCAAATAAAACCACTGTGGACCACGCCAGATCAGAAACACAAAAATTACAAAGTTCTCACCCCGAGTGGCTCCTCTCGCTTTAACAGACGATCTCCGGTGAGAACAGGAAACCAGCCGGGCTGCTGCTTCCTGTTTCCCCGCCTTCAGTCAGCTGTCTGTCCGCTGTGTGTGGATGAGCAGCACTCCCCAGCAGCTCCTCCAGGATGGGGGAAAACGACGACAGCGACATCATAGAGCATCACGTCGAGGAGGAGATGGAGAAGAAAGGTGCGAGGAGCTACGCAGCTTCCTCCTCCTTCCTGGAGAGCGTCAGTCCGTCCGAGAGAGAGGGCCACAGCAGCACCCAGTCCTCCCACAGACTGCTGGCCTACAGCGATGCTCTCATCTCCATTATCGCCACTGTCATGGTAGGAAACACGCCGAGCTTTGCAACACAGTCACAACATTTAGGTGATATAGTATCTGCAACAGAAGAAGCAAAACCAAACAGCAAAAAGTCCCACGGAATAGAAAATTCACAGTGAAGCGCAGATACGCAAATATTCCAATTCATGGAGCTTCTTCTCTCAACTGTTGTTTTACTGTCATAGTCAGACCCATCACACTGAGACAGGAAGAGAAAAAAATCTTATCTGCAAAATCTGTAACAGTGAAAACTCCAATTAATTTCAAAATAAATAAATAACACTTATAGAAAGATTTCTGCCTAATTCATTACTGCTAATTGGGTCTCCTGGCCCCAAACACGCTGATCTAAGAGTCTAACATATCTGTGTATGTGCAGCACTGTATGTTTGAGTTGATCTGTCTCCTGATACAGTTTCATTTATCCACAGATTTTACCTGTTGCTCACACCAAAGTGGAAAATAATGAGGTAACGTCGGACTTTTTAAAAACGTATTTCAAGTTTTAGCAAAGCCGTGATATCCTTGTTATTCAGCTGAGCTTTCTGATGCAGCTTCTGATTTTGCAGTAAATGTAATAACAAGTTAACGTATTGTTTGTATTTACACTCTGCAAACTGTAAATAAAATCGTCACCAGCAGGGGGCAGTGTTTCTCCTGTGGTTACACTGAAATGCTTTCAGATGTGTGACGCCTGTTTTTGTTTTTGACGGTGAATTTTAGCCCCACCCTTATTTTCTTCAGGAGGCTTTGACGGGACGTCATTGTAAATGTGTTTCTAATGATTTGTTGCTGGTTGAATAAAAGCTACACTGACTCATCGCACCATCTTTTGGTACAAAATGGTATTACACCAAATTGCAACCTGAACTGGATCATCTTCCAGGTTGCTTCTCCAACATTCTCTGATGATAACTTTAGTTACTTTTGGAAGTTTTAAACTATCTTAATTCACATTAAGGACCTATAACAGGAAAATGCTGTAAAATCTTGTATTGCAGGAATTGAGGGAGAGTCTTCAGGGTCTACTCACCACAAAGATCGGCGTTTACTTGATGACATTCCTCATTGTGACTGTTGCCTGGGCTGCTCATATCAGGTTAGTAGTAGTGGTAATAGTATTAGTACTAATAGTATCATAGTACTAGTTATTTCTAAGACGCCCGTTTTCATTCTTTCTCCCCTCGTTTATCTTCAGGTTGTTTCAAGTTGTTGTTCGTATCGATGACTGTCTCGCACTTCTGAACCTCGTAAGTATAAAAATTACTTAAAGTGTTTTCAAAACGATAATGTCATTTTTTTAAATTTGTAATTTAAGCCTGCCTACAAGATAATCTCAGGTTTTGTTTATCTCATGAAAGGATGATAATGAATGCATACTGATGTCTGTTTTTTTGATCAGGTGACATGCATCCTTATTTGTTTTTTATCCATGTCTGCATGTTGTTTGTCCCACGAAGCAGGGACAAGATGTTACTTGAGACTTACATGTGCATATACTCTTACTTAAATTCACCTTATGCTTACAGTTAGGCTGAGCAGAGACTATAGGCCTGTATAAATTGGCTTCAAATTTCATGGTGTTTTCTGTCAGCAGTCACATCATTTAGAGTATTTTGGTCATTTTTAGTCTGAACTTCTGCTTTTGCTTCTATTTCAGGCCTGCATGATGCTGATAACCTTCCTCCCCTACACAGTGAGTCTGAGTGTGTGAAACTGTTGACCCAGAATCAGTCACTGCTGAACGAACGACGCTCTCATTCAGTGGTGTCATCTACACTTTGCAGTTTTCTTTAATGGCGACCTTTCCTGAGAACATCCTCGGGATTTTACTCTTCTGTGGTTGTGTGATGGTGATCGGCGTCATTCAGGTGAGAAACTTAAACGTTAGATTGTCATCCTTCGGTAAGTCTGCTGCTCTGTTCAGTTTCCTAACTTCATTGAACCATTTATCTGCCTTAAGGTGTTGGGCGGCTGAAGCCTGTGGTTGCAGGGCGGTTTGCGTACGTTGTAATCCCGTGTGTCTTGTTTCTGTAGTCGGTGATTGTGTTGTACGCCTTCAGCCGCCCCTTCCTCCTGAATGAGCAGATCCAGATCTCAGAGAACCAGACCTTCTACAAACACCACATCCTCAAAGTCATCATGAAGGTTCCCATCATGTGCTTCTTCGCCAGCATCTTCTCCTTCATCTTCTTCCAGCTGGTTGGTGCTGCTACATTTATTTCCTTCATATTTTAAAAATGGACAATATATAAATGTCTTATTTTATGATTATAGGTGATCTCCGCTCTCACATTTCTTTGTTGTTTGCCAGTGAATAAAGTAACAAATCCAAAGCTGGTCAGAAACACTCTCCCAGTATCACGTTTTCATTTCTTCCTCAGTCTTACGTTCTCTTGGCCATCGTCATCTTCCTGCCTTACATCTCCCAGTGTTTGAAGTGGTGTCGCAGCAAAGCCATCGGTAAGAGCCGGACCGTACGGGAACTGTAAATAAGTGCTGACCTCTGGCCTTTGTACCAATCAACCCTCGTCCATTTCAGGTCAGGTGGAGGAAACTCCAGACTCCATGTTGTTCTACACCTACCTGCCTAACGAACCCCTCAGCAAAGAACGAGTGGAGGCTTTCAGCGACGGAGTTTATGCCATCGTAGCAACGCTTCTCATCTTGGACATATGGTTCGTTTCAGCTTTATCGGCTGTGCAACTTTCAAATATCCTTTGGGAGGGGCCTGTTTTACTGTCAGAGGAATTGAGTCAGTTTTTTGGTCATTTGGATGATCTGAACATTTAAATAGTCCACTATGAAAATCTAAGGTTAAAAAAACTAATTTGGCATAAAAAAAAAATGAAGGAAATGGTCGAAGAAAAGTATTTTTGACTTCAGTGTAAAGATCAGAGCCTGGTGACGTACCAAGAGTTGCTCATAATGATGAACTTCTTAGCATGATGATGTCCTTTAATAAATTCCCCCGAATGTTCGGACTAAATCCTGTCAAAGAAATGTTCAGAAGACGTCATGGCCCCTACATAAGGGGAAAAAGGACGGTGGACAGTCGAAACAGTTGATGTAGACGGTGTGACGTCTGCAGTTTATCGAGCGTGTTGTGGCTGCGAAGCTGCACACACCTTTGATGAAGCCCCTCTTTGAAAGTTAGACTGACCAAAGTTTACAACATAGACACGTTTTAGTAAATATGAGCAATACCTAGATTTTTCTAACCAGTGTAAAAGATGGGTGTATTTACCACGATGTCACCGATTGGTTTTTTAAGTCCCGCTTTGAAGCCTTGAAATGAGAGCTTCCAATGTTGATTGCAGAAAAACCAAGTGTGACAACGAGGGGAAGAAAATGTTTATGAATGTTGAGGCCATAAACTTCTATAGGAAGCCGAGTCATCCTGCAGCCACAGCTGTCACCATCTGGTGGTCGTCAGATAGAATGCACGATTAGGCACCTCTGCATTTGTGGCATCTCTTAAACTGTCTAAATTTGCACCAGTTTACAGTATTTTTATTCATAACTACAATTTTTTGTTGGATGTTAAGACTCAAAATCAGGAACTTTCCAATCGAGGTCACAAATCTCAGAGTTGGCATCTGTATCTTTAATACACTCACTAAAAATACTTCAAAAATCAGTTTTGTATAAACTTCTCTGAGTAGCAGTGATTCTGTTACATTTTCTAGTGTGGGTTAAATGTAATACAAAGGTTATAATTGGAAAAACCTTCTAATGTTTAACTTCTCCGGTTCTTTCCTTCTAGCGAGGACAACGTCCCAGATCCCACAGTCGTGCAGAAGCAGTTTGGCGGCAGCCTGACAGCGGCTCTGCGGCTTTACGGCCCCGAGTACCTCGCCTACTTTGGTTCCTTCGCCACCGTCGGCCTTCTCTGGTTTGTCCATCACTCGCTTTTCCTCCATGTCACCAAGGCAACGCGCTTCATGGGCCTGCTGAACACCTTCTCGCTGGCGTTCGTCGGAGGTTTACCGTTAGCCTACCAGCTAACGCACGAGTTCCCGCCCAACTCTCACAATGAGCTGGAAGCCATTCAGATTAGCTGTGTGATCATTTTCTTCGCCGGTATTTTTCAGCTCGCCATTTGGGTGGTCGCTCTGTACAACGAACAGGAAACTCTGCACCCCTACGTGCGATACGGTGGACGTGAGCACGTGCTTATGCTAGCTAAGCTGGCTCTGTACCCCTGCATAGCTTTGGGGACGTTTTTCCTCACGTGCATTTTGAGTAAATTTAGTGCCCCGATTTTCCACCTGATGGAGATCACGGTGCCTTTTGCTTTTCTAGTGTTGAGGATTTTGGTGCGTCTCGGGTTAGCGCTGCTGCGGCTACTTTTCTGTCCTGACAGGTCCGATCGGAGGATCGTCATAGAGGAGGAAGCTGACGAAACAAGAGTGCCATTTAATGCTCTAGTTACATAGGGGACGTGGACAGGGAACTGATGCTAACTGACAGATCTGAGAGGCAACGTTGCTGAAGGGCTTGGTCTGTGAATGTGCTTATATTTGACCTCATGAGGAGCCTGCTGGGCTTCACACCGGCAACAAGATAGAAAGCATTTAGACCGGTTTAAATGTTGAGAGCATCGGTGTAAATGGGATTAGATATAAACCATGTGCACTGAAGGAGATTTATTAGGGAAATACTTAGTGGAGCAGAGCGGTGAAGAACAGAGCTGATTACTGACGGCCAGAGCCTATTCGTTCATTATTTTCTTTACAGTAACATGAAGAGTACCAGTGCAGGTTTAATCAGCAGTTAATCAATGTGATTCAATCATTGTGTTTTAGTTTTATTACTTCATGTGCAGAGCACGGTCCGTCCAGCCGCTATCAGTTAACTGAGCCTTACAGAATAGCCTCTAATCACCCACCGAGGATTTTCTGAGCATGCTCAGACGCCCCCTGCAGGACATCCATGAGCTGACGGTGTGGCAGGAGAAGTCTTTCTGTCAAACTGGTCTCCTTTGTGACACGTTAGCAATCGGACGAGGCTTTAAGTCTTGAGTGTTGGCACTTTAAAAATACTTCTAATCAGGAGAGGCCATAACTTTTCAAATTGCACTATATTTCCATCACGTGTATGTTAGTGTCTAATAACCGCAGTAATGTGTGACTTTTTTAAATTTATGTCGCTATTGCATCGTCCACATCATGCACTCTGTATACGTTACCTTGACTACATGATTATTACGTCCCGATTTACAGAAAATATGTGAAAATCCAAGTTTTAAGGCGTCGCTGTAGCTTCCTGGGGTGTAACGAGGGTATTTGCAGAGGCCCGATTTTGCCCTGAGGCCATCGACTGTATGTCCGCCCGCCACCAACCAACCCACCCGGCTGTCCTGTCTCTAAAAAGCCCCCAAAAACTAAATAAGTTTTCCCTTCACATATATAGCAAGTTCAGGTGTCTTGTAAATGCAGTCTGTCATTTCTTGAAGTGTAAAAAAAGCTAAATTTGCACAATAATTAAGGCGATAAATATTTTAGCCATTACTCCAATATTTTAGATTTCTACATTTCAAAAAATAAGTTGGAGAAATCAAACATTAAATAAACATGTAAATGTAGAACATGTCAGATTATGCATGTTTGAGGCTTCTTTTGTTTTTGCATTAACACCAAGTTTTATGAAAAACTGAAGATTTGGCAGGGTGGTAAACCTTTCTCCAGTAGGGGGCGCTGTTGTTATTGATGTACTGAAGCCACTTTAGTCCAGATGTGTTCCTCCATGATGCTGATATTTGTTTGTTTTTTCGTCTGACTCAAAGAAAACTATGATGCACTTTAATAGAAACCTTCCAGAGGATGCAGAAAAGTTTGTCTGTGTTTGCTTTGTTTGTCTGAGTCGTTCTGCTTTCATATCCCGGCTGCACTACAGTGCATCGTTTTAGTTTGAGGGTATTCATAACTGATCATTCAGGCCTTGTACTTGTACAAGTTAAATGCAGGATATCTTTCCGTTGTCTGGCTTCACGAACCCCGACAGCCCCAATCAGGCCAAGCAGTCACACGAAGGTTGTTATCAAGCTGATAACATAGCTAATAGCATGATCACGTGGGCAGCAGTGACTGATTTTTATGTAGTGCACTACTAGAAAAATCTGAGGTGGTTAAACACAAAACAGACTGAAAGCACCGCGGCTGCTGAACCACCTTTGTAATACTAAAACCCAGGTTTAGTCTCAAGTTACCTGGATAAGCCAAAATCCTGCTGTTGGTGTTGGTGGCTGTTATTGGTAGGAGCAGCAAAGTTGTTAAGTTTTGTCACTGTATAACTTTCCCATTTATCCTGATACTTCTCATGGTGAAAATAATGAACACAAAATGGCATTAACATCTTTATGTATTACAACCCAGTCACTTCTTTGCTTCCTTTAGAAGTTACATTTTTATTGTCTTTATCTGCTCGGTGGTGTGTTTAAAGCTCAGAGTCGATAGGAAACGTCTGAGCAGCTCTTTATGCTTACATGTGTGTTAGTAACGGCTCTACCAGTGCAAACTCCACAATTGTTCTTTCACTCTGTGCAAAATCTCTCTTTTCCTAACTGTCAGGCTTTGTTTTGTGAATAAATCTGAAGTTGATCCTTTAATGTAAAAGTGATTTGTCTTTTCATTATCAAAAACACGAATCGGAATAAAAACATTTTAAAGAAAAGTCTTTATTTACCTCCGTACATTAAACACCTTCACAATCTCTCTATTAAGATATCAGTGTGTTTATTTACCGTACTTTGTATTGCCCCTAATATTAAACAGCATTATTCCTCAGTAGATACACATTTTCCTTATCCATCTCATTAGAAAACATTTCTGCTCAAATCAAACCAAATGTACACAAAATGATAAATTAAAAACAACAACTGAAAGTCTGCATTGTCACCTGACAGCTACCTGTTCTCTTTTCTACCTTTGTGTGCAACGTGGTAGGAAAGTATAAATTAGTATGCACGTGTGTCGTGGAACTACAGCTGTAAATATGGAGTCTCAAGTGTCCCAGTGAAATAATATACATCTTAAGTATATCAATTAAAGATTGATTAGATAGCCACAGCTATAGCTCACCTGCTGCTCATTCGCTCCATACTTTCCAGATTACAACCTGAACTGTGCTGCTTAAAGAGAAAAAAAGGTTAAACTGGTAGTGTGCAATAAACAGGCGTGGGTAGGACTAAAAAGAAATATTAGATCGGTAGAAGAACAGCAAACACTCCAACACCCACTGGGAAATGAATCCACACCGTCAGACTGACCGATGGTGTCGATTATGATCATTATGGGAGCTGAATTTAAGAGACTGGAGGAATCAGTAATATAGCATTTAACAAAGTATATCTATTTTTAAATAAAAGGCACTTCTAAAGTTCGCTCATTATCCTTCCAGACAATACACAGAGTCATTACCTGGGACAGCAGCTAGTTTATATACACATTTTGAATTAATTTACGAGTCACATTATTCCACTGGCACACTCCAGGCTCCATATAAATCCATTCTAACATAATTCTGAGTCAATTCCTGCTCCACTTTTGGTCAGATCTCTTTAGTGTTGACACGTCGGTCCAGACGTCTGCGTCCTTCGCTGCTTCTGTGAATGCTGAGGGGTGCGTAAAGAAAAGCGCGTAAAGCGGTAGTTAAAAGATTTACACAGTACGATACAGCTGGTCCCAAAAATTCAACCTGAACCGCTCGTTCACATCTTGGAATCTACGGTGAAAAAACGAACAGAACAAACCGGACGAATAAATTAAAATATCCTCGTTGACCAACGACTGAAGCGTGTGAACACAACACAGATCCAGATGTCAGCACTCCAACCCAATTCCAAACTCTCACCTTCCAGGTTTGAGTGTTTCGGGATGAGCAGGGAAAGTCGGGACAGGAGAGATCTGACTCCCATCTGACTCCCAGAGCTTTTTCACTAACAGAAGAAAATCAGTGTTGATCAAACAGTGCTTTGGTAAACGTCTCTGTGAAAGGATTTGGATACAAACAGAGAATCTCTTTGCAAACGTAGCGTCGTAACACGTGAAAAACATAAATACGAATCATCACATTTCCTCTGACATTAAAATTATCCGATCCATACTCTAAAGAATCAAACTACAACTTGCATTTATAGCTAATAAAACCACCTCCCAGAGTTCTTTGTACACCTAAAGAAGTGTTTTATATACTGTACATACACTCCATCGTACAGTATATAGGCTCTACATTTAATCTCATGTTATCATTGATAACATTTTGTATTGCAATCTATATTCAAACTTAGAAAACATTGATTTGATGTGCAAAAACACCCTAAAGCATCCAAAAATGATCTGATGGAAACCTCCCCCTCAAACACCACCACCACCCCCACAGATCAACTAAAATCACTGGTTGAAGGAAACCGTTTCACATCTCGGGAAATGTGCTCATTTGTTTTCTTTCCAAGAGTCTGATGTGAAGATTCAGTTCTGTGTGAGCAGCGAGTCATTCCTCTAAAGCTCACAGATCAACACGCGTCCTTCAAACTCTCTGTCACTGACTTGCTAATTAGCAACCCTGCAGAGTAAGGAGTAAGGATACAGAGACCAGAGGGCAGCTTTGCAGGCTGTTGCAGTTTTCCACCAACTTAAAGTTGTTCCCTGTGTAATCTAATCTGTACAGTGCGCGTTTTAGGATTTTTGTGAGGATGGAAATGACCTCACTGCCATGGACGAATATGTCTGTGGATCCAGATATCAGGGTGGGGATTAGGACTAATTTCTGGAATTTTCTTGAACATCACAATTTTTTCTGTTTCTTATATTAATTATTATGCATTTGTATTGTCGGGATATAAAATTTGCAATTTTGTCCAATCTCTAGAACGATAAAACATTATTTCAGTTACATCATGGATTCAAATCTGGACTGAGTCAGGCGCTGCGCCTCTGGTTACATTTTTAAAGTCAAATCCAAAACTGCTCAAGTGAAACGTCGAAATAGACAAACGACGAATAAACCAGTTGCTAGACTGACTCTAGATTCCAAATAGGCAGTGACTTCAATATAAACGTGCTTCCTCTTTCTTTTGGGAAAAAGTAAGCTATGCATTTAGCGTTGCCTTGCAGGTATTCTCATCTCCAAACGGCCCATAACAAACCAGGAAAAACCCGGAACAAGGGAAATGAGTCGTAAAGGAGAGAAATTAGTACAATAACTTTTACACTTGCATACGAGTCTGTTTGAAACTGTTCCTGCCCACTCATGTGACGTTTATGTGGGATTTTTGGGGTTTCTCTGTATTATTGTAGAGTCTTTACCTTACAATATAAAGCGCCTTGAGGCGACTGCTGTTGTGATTTGGTGCTATATAATAGGTATAGTAATGACACTATAAAACTATGTTCTGCTGCTCCACATTTGTGACTTTTTAAAAACTTTTCCATTGATCTTTATAATATTTTCTATATTTTCTACTGTATTGCTGTGCTTATAGACAGAGAGGACAGTGCTACTGATCTTTTTATCAGCTCAAAGACAGAAAACCACTGACTACATTTCCCACAAACCACTATTCAACCTATTCCTTTAAATTATCTTTTTTTTTTTTTTTTTTTTTTTTTACAGTCAAGCAAAGGGTCACCCAAACACCTCTACATTGCTACCTGTTAAAAATCTAATTTCTTCATGCTCAAAGCTACAAATGAGTTACATCTCTTTTTTTTTTTTTGCATATCACTTCTCATAGCTTAAAAGTCTTTTTCTGCAGCAGGTCACATAAAGTAGTAATATATTATATGCATTGATTGCTAAATAGTTTCAGTAGATTTATGTACAACATTATTCGAGTGCTGAGTGTGCAGCTGATGCTGTTAACATGCCTACAGTCGTTTGACTATTATTGTGCGAGTTATTTTAGATTTAGTCAGAAACCTAAAAGCTAAATGTTGTGGAAGTGGAGACTAAGCATGGCTTCATTTAGCAGTATGTTTGACAACCCTGCTGCATCACTACTTCACCCACACCCAGGTCTGTTTGCTGTAACTCAGGTCCACGTGCTCAACACTTTGGGCCCAGTTTATGCTGGTAAAAGCTTCTTAAATCATTTTTAAAATCTAAATGTAGTGCAATATTTGCCGTCCACAGCGAATCTGCACGTCGACCCTCCACTGAGAAAGCTGCGTGCTTTACAGTCACTGTTGTTGAGCAAGTACATCTTTTTCTTCAGTGTGTGTTTTAAGGATGACGGCGGCCCGTTCACTCGTGAAGCGTGCTGCAGCTGATGCCGGTCCAAGTGAAAAGCAACGCAGCCACCTTTCTTTTCCTTTTTGTTTTTAGTTTCTTTCCTACTAGATTGTTCCTTGTAGTCACCTCAGGTTCAAAGTTGTGATCTTGAGCTGATTGGAAGTTGAACGAAGAGCCGACAGGATGACGATGGATGCTCCGATATATGCCAGAAATCACACACATACCATACGGCTGTTCTGCATGCGTGCCTGCGTGTACATGCTTACGCCAACTTTGAAAACCGTCTCGCACGCTCCCAGGTCATCGCCCTGTGGAGGTGGTGCCGCGTCACTCGGCCTGGACAGCAGCAGGTGGGAGGATGCCCTTGTCTCTCAGGTGGGACTGCAGAGTATGGAAGATGCCGAGCTGCTGCTCAGGCTGGAGCAGCAGCAGTTGCTGCAGCACTTTGCTGGGGTTCGGACCTCTGCAAGAGGAAAGAAATTCAAGCTTCAAGTTTGGCAATTAAAGCAAAATAAAGCACGAGAGCACTCAAACTTTCCTTTCATCAGGGGGAAGGCGAGAACCTCCAGTAACCACTACAGAAAAAAGGAACCAACAAGCTGCAAGTGACGTTTTGAACTACTGACTGAAATTTCACAAAGAGTGAAATACATAGACTGTACGTAAAGATGGATGGATCGGCTTGAGCTGAGCATTTCGGCCGTCGTCATCTTTTCAAACTAGAAGCTCTTGGACACCGTTGGTGGTCATCTGATTGTTGGGGTTTCTCTGTATTATTGTAGAGTCCTTACCTTTCGATATAAAGCACGTTGAGGTGACTGCTATTGTGATTTTGCACCTTATAAATAAAACTGAACTGAAGTTAGCCGAGTTGGATTGACATTTTTGAAGAACAGTTACAGAAGTCAAAGTATTTTTGCTCGATGCCCACGTTAACGTCATTTTGAAACAACATCCACCTGTTTATCCTGATGGCGAGTGAGACTGATGTGAGGTTTTTCAAATAGCTTTCCTTTGACATCTGGAACGTTTTGGATTATTTAAACCAGACCAGCTATATTGTGTCAGTAATTTTACACAATCTGGTAAAATTTGATTCCAGTGTCACCTTTAGTCACATGACCCTCTGACCCTGACAGCATGTAGCCGGCGGTAGGGCTGCTCAATTAATCGAATTTTAATCTCGATTACGATCTGGGCTTTCAACGATCATTAAAAATGACTGAGCCGATTATTAGCCCCTCCCTCGTGCTTTACTCTCGCGCTGCTCCGTGTGGCAAATCGAGCGCACCTCTCTGCGTTTCGAACACGTGTCACAACAATTGAGAGGACCCGAGGGAAGCTCGGAAAGCTAAGCAGAAGTTATTTGGAGAGGAGAGTGACTGCTGTTGGTTGAAAAGAGGTAAAAACCCTTCAGTTGTGTGGAAGTCAGACGCGGAGTCAGACGTGGATCAAGTAGACACAGTGTGTAAACTTTGCTACGGTGTCGTAGCTGCACCACAGAGCAACACTGCAAAGTTCACTAAACATAGATGTTTACATTTTTCATTTATTTCTTATATTGCAAACATTTGCACTGTTATCAGTATTTGCACACTATTTTATATTATTTTTTGACAATCTTGAAAGTCATTATTCAATACATTGTTATTGTTAAATAAATATCGTCAAATAATCAAGATCTCAATTTCAGTGAAAATAATCGTGATTATCATTTTTGCCATAATCGAGCAGCCCTAGTCGGCGGTCGTGGCTCATATACTGTGGCTGAGGGGTTTGTGAACTGCCTTGCCAGTAAAATCAATTAAAATTACACACGATTGAAACACCTCTAAATGTTCAAAAGACGGAACTACCACAGCAGCACAAAGTTCCTCTATGAGAACTCATTAACATTGCCACCGCTTCCTACCTGACAAAGCTGGCAATATAGACGTGTGTGAAGGTGGCCATCAGGTACTGGCAGTCGAAGCGGTCCATGATGCCTCCATGGCCAGGGATGGTATTGGCAAAGTCCTGAAGGAGAAGACACATAGCATGCTATAGCATCAAAGCTGTGCTTTTATCCATAATAAAACTATAGTGTGTGGAAAAGATGCTATTTTTAAAGATCGCTTGTCAAATAGGTGTCACTAGGTGAAGATATGCTACACAGGCCACCAGGAATGCACACAAAAAAGCACAAACCACTGGTGGCTACAGCTTAATCTGACAGCCTGAAGTAATGAATGCATTAGTGACTAAGCAAACAATGCTGAGCTGCCTGCCACTTTAAATACAATCTCAGCGAGTAAACACAGCTGAAGTGGTCCAACCAGTTTCTGCAACATTTCAACCGTCGCTCTCTCTAATACTAATCTGTGACAGTGAGTGTATGAGCTGGAGCTCCAGCTAACTACTACCACTCACTCGGGTCGCAGAAACTAACAACACTTAAATCTCACCTGGAAAACAGATTGAACAAAAAACTGCATCAAACAGAAAGTGTGAAACAAAAGCCCTGGAGTATCCTGGATGAACAGGAGAGGAAAGCAGATGAACTACACAGGCCCTCAGAGAGCACATCCGCTCAGCCCTCCTATCAGAATATTTAGAGATGTGTTCCTCCTCTGTCCATGATCCACATTTACATCAAACTCAATAAAATTAGGCCTCTTATCCAATCCCGCTGACAAACAGATAAACAGGAGTGAACGCACGGAGAAGAAACGGAGATGCTCTTTACTTTGATTTTAAAAGCTCGCTTGAAGCCGCTGGCAAAGAAGCCGCCAAACGGTCCGATGAGAGATCCAAAAGACGAGAGGAAGATGCTGTGGATCGCGAAGGGATACAGGTTGACAGTTTTCTGCAAGAGAGGCAAGAAGAGACAAAACAAATATTGAAAAGTTATTTAATCAAAGCCATTTTAATCTGATCTGCAGAGCAAGACTACAAATCTGGAGCTGGAAATGACCATGAGCATCACTTTTAATGACATCGTGTTAGTTGTCTGCATTGAAGAAATAAACTAAATAATGTAGCATCTGCAAAACATTTCTGATGATTTCAGGCGGAGTACTGCATAGGTCTTTTAGACTTTAGAGTTCATTCTAAAATCTCTTAATGTCGTCATGATTATGACTCCTAAAGAAAGACAAGAACAGAGTCTTACCCATGTCAGTGTGTTTTGTAGCACAGTGGGAAGTGTGTACTCCTGCATCACAAAGATGTCAGACGGCTCACATTCGACTGTGAAGCTGTTTGACTCACTGTTGAAGCCCACGGGACACACAAAGCACTGGAACTGAGAGAGGAGGTAGGCCAGCTGAGGGAACGCAAAGGAAACATTAGCTTCTGAAACAACCACCTGTGAGATGCAAACGAATGTGAAGCACAATCGTGATCGAAAAAAATGAGGCTGAAAAATGGCTATTTTGGTCCCGACTGCCATTAAATTGCAAAAAAATCGAAATTCCAACAACATCCAAGCATATTTCACATTTTTTTCCTGTGACTAAGAGTCACGTGACTTTTATAAAAATGTCCTGGCAGTTGTAAGAGTGATAGGAAACTGCCAACAATCACAACCCTAACAGTGAAATACAGATTGGCGACAGCTGCTCCTTATCTACAGTAGCAACGCAGAAGAAAGGCAACATCTATGTTTCCTTTGATTTGTCTGCTTCCATAAACAGCTCTGCATAGCAGGAAATGCTGACCATGTGAGTCAAAGCAAAAATGTAAAAAACAAGAAGCGTACTCACAATGAAGCCAAAGACGACAGTGGCGAAAAACCCTCCGATGAAACCCTCCCAGGTCTTCTTGGGTGAGAGCTGCGGGGCGTGAGAAACACAAACACAAGGCTTCTTTCACATCAACATGACGTGTGGTTTTTACTCAGTCTCACCACAAACTACTCGTGATTTCAAATAAATCTTTTTTTCTGCCCTCAGCTCCGATCTGCTGAGTCTGTACAGCAGCAGCGGCTGTCATCAGATGATGAAGGGTTCAACATCCATTAGATTTACAGTTCAAGACCTGTATCTGACTATTTCAGTGCTTTAACAGTGCATGTTTTTAATGAGTCTGATAGCAATGCTGCCTGGAAGAGCTGCAGTTACAGTGAGGGAAATAAATAAATACTTGACCCCCATCAACTCCCTACCAAGCTGTTACGGCTTGAAAAGTGCTTGCAAAGTACCCCTGCTCAAGAAGGCCCATGTTCAGGCCTGACTCAGGTTTGTTAGCGAACACCTGAATGACTCAGATGAGACCAAACTGAATCGTCTGCATTAGTCCTCTCCGCACAGTTCAAGGGAAAACAATGCCGACTACGGCATGTTTCCATGCTTTTTTTCCCCCCCTACCCACAGCACAAGACCGCTGCATCACATTGAGGAAAAAGATGGAAAAATCTTTAACAAGAACCTCCTTCACTCTGGAGTGGCCCAAGAAGCAGCATGTGGAGGCCATGGAGTCGCCCGGTCAGCCTCTGGACCCACAGAGAGCCCAGAAGCTTTGTGTCTCCCAGTGAGAAACTAGAAACCTTAAAGACTCTGAGAGGCTCTGCAGAGAGCAGTGGCTAAAAATCTCTGCTGTGATGTGCACGAACCTGGGGACTGACTACGAGAACTTCTTAACAGCCGTGCTTGCCCACAACAGCTACTCCACCAAGTACTACACCATGTCCTCTGAGAGGCTCAAATCCCTAAAACAAAGTAATTTGTTGGAGAATGCGTTTTTCTTCATTTTCTATCTTAAACTATTAAAGCAAACTTACCACTGAATCATAGTTGGCTCATTTCTTGGTAAGTGGTTAAAATGATGACTTTAACAGACAATCAAATGCTTATTTCTCCCACTGGCTAGTTACTGTTGCTATGAATTACATTTCCTCTGAAACACTGGAGCATCTCTCCTCAGTACTTGGAGAATCCAACCTGACCTTATTATAACTACTTGGATCTCCATGCAGATGCCCTGTGAGGCAAATTTCAACCACCTGTTTTGATACTGAGGCAGACTGTGAAGCAGTCGGCACATGAGTCTGATAAAACATTCATCACCACTGACGCTGAACATTTATTAGTTTTGAGCTCACGCTGTGTTTCACAATGAAAGCAACTCTTTAACAAACTGAAGGGAGACTCTCTTTACGTATGTTTTCCACAACAGCTTCTGCAGGTCTCATCTATAGACTGTATATAAATGAGGGACATAGTCGCCATGAGATCATCCACTGAAAAGAGGTTCAGTTTTCCAATTTCTCATACCTTAAATTTCATCAGCATGAAATAGAAATTCAAAGCCATTTCTAATTTACCTTAATGAGTGGAGTCCTCCCAAAGAAGAACCCAAACAGGTAGGCCATGATGTCATTGCAGATCACTATGGAGATGGGGACGATGAACCTGAAAAACAGGAATTTCAGCGATGATGAGAGGTAAGAATCAGTATCTGACTTGGCTCAAAAATGCTTCTGCCCTCTAATGACTTATTTTTTCCTCTTACTTAAAACTTTATTGGTGTGACTTAATTTTTAAATGCACTGTTGCCTTTTTAAGAAGCCTGCACAAAGCGAACTCCGACAGTGGGCACACAGTTGCGATGAAACATATAAAACAGTGATAGTCAGACACAGGGCAGCTTCCTCTAGTCTTTCTTTGTCCTGCTTACCAGATCATTCCTTCAAACAGGTTCTGAATGACAAGGTGGGACTGAGTTACCACAATCAACAGGGTCACATGGGTCCAAGCAAACTGGAATGGCAAACACAAACACAAACACCACAGTGTCACTGCACTGGAATGTAGCCGTGCCTGCTCAGAAAGTCGGATCATGTCAGAAATAGTGGAAACAAACAGAAGGACAGGCGGACATGCTGGACGGCACTGACAGAGCCACACAGCAGATCAGATGGTGCAGAAATGTGAAAAACATCAAAAGAAAAGCAGGCAGCAGTGAGAGAACTGATTCCTGTGGAGACGCATGCAACTAAATTATTACAATACTAGAAACAAAGACAGCAGCACAATTAAACCATTCTAAAATATTAGTATACAATGAGCAGTTTAGCCTGAAAATAATCATGTTGGATGAAAGAAAGGGTGGCTCTTCCCTTTGTGGCCGCCTTTCCTGAGAAATGTTTGCATTCGTGCTATTTGTAGCAATTTGCATAAATTTGTATGTGAGATAACATTAAAATTGAAATTAAGTTAGTCATTAAAATTTGTTTAGTTGATAAAATGTGGAGCATAAAGGTGGCTACAGACAGAAATAAGCAAAGCAGGTGCACATAAATGAAATACAGCTGGAGCCACTGCAGAAGTCCTGCACTCATCTGGGATCAAACGCTGTGTCGGTGTGGACAGAGAGCTAATGCAGGATAACATTTAATGACAAACACGACCTAAAAAGCCTTCCGCAGGCATGAGATGAGTTTCTAAATTCCTCTGAGTGAGACAGAAGAAGCAGGAAGCCATGAGAGGGGATGGATGAGAAGGTTAGTGGTGCAGCAGAGGAGTAGATGGTTACTTGGCTGATACACACCATATAAAACTGCAGGCGGTAATGTTTCTTCACTAAACTCAGCACAAACATGCAGAAACCTGTGAAAGAGCAGACGACATGCTGTCAGTTTTTACTCCAAGATGAACAACAAGTGTACGCTATAATCAAAAATATCAAGACTCATAACACATGATGTAGTGTTTCAGGGGGATGTGGGAGACACGCTTGTGATTGGACACTTCTCAGTTTTCCTTCACAGAAAGTCTCTGGGCATTTAACCTTCGGTAACTCTGATGTTACACTGATTTGAGCCAAGACTTGGTGCAGCTGAGAGCTTGTGTGTGAGCTTTTTCTAGGACAGACCCTCTGCAGAGTTGGTACTGTGGCAGGTTAAGAAGACCATGTGTAGTTCAAAATGTCTCAGATGCCAAATGGTGCTCGTCTTACATTAAACTGCACTTTGTTCTGTAAAGAAGAAGTTAATCTTAATTTCTAAACCTAGCTATTTCTGCACTTCTGCGCTTGCTACTAAGAGACAGATTAAAATAAAATAAAAAACTTTAGTTTTTCCACTGGCCTTAACACTGAAAACAATATGAATGCACGAAGATGTTTGTTTTTATTTAAACACAGCGGCTGTGTGGTGGAGGTGTGGTCTGCAGATGAGGGGTGGTGCAGTGGGCTCGAGGGGCAGTGCCAGGAAGGCTGAAAACTATCTGGTAATGATACTCGGGCTATTTCAGTGACTCCGGTACCGACAGATGGAGACAGCTGGAAAGCTGGCGAGGCGTGTACCAGTTAATACAGAATCATCACAAGCATGCCGAGTGCCTCGGGTCTTTACTGGGGGTTGCAGGCAGCTTTTGCATTTGGTCCATTTTTGGGTCAGTGTTTTTAAACGTTAAAAGTTACACAAGAACAGTAGGAGTGTAAAGATCCAAATCCACAGTTTGTTTCGTTGGGTTAGGTTCCTACCTCAGCTTATTTTGGGGGGTGACAGTGGGGATTCACTTGCCTTTATCCTAAATGGGACAGTTTTTTCTACAAAATAGTTTGTTAGAAAAATGTCACTTTTATTCAGCACAGATAGAAATTGAAATTAGTGGCTACTTAGCAGGAAACTCCAAGAACTCTATTTCACTGTTAAGGAGATCATCTGTAGCCTTAACCCAGTGTGAATCTAACATATCCATTCCAACACAAAATACCTGCAATATTTCCCCAATCAGAGCTCCACTAATAAAAGTAATCAAGTGAAAATCGGGCCCCAGTGAGTAAGGTGGAATCCATCAGAGTGAAATACCAAAAGATGAAAAAGGTTAAACATGCATGGCAGCACTCAGTGAGAACATCTGCCATCCCTCAGTGGGCTCAGCCCTCGGCATATGAATGTTAATTAACATCTCCTGGTAATACTAATCCTGTGCAAAGAGGGCTTTTGCATGACTCTGAAATACTCCTCCAGGCTCATGATTTGAGCTGTGCAGTCACAGGATAAACAAAGTCTCTTTTACTCGATTTTACTGATATCTCCGGTCAAACTCAGCCGTTCTCGGCCAAGCTACAAGACGCCGTGCATTCCTCCCGTCTCACTGAGATTTCCCCTGCCTCTCATCTGAATGGGTCTTTATGCCACGTAGCAACGTGAGCTCTCCTAAATTTACCACTAGACTTTCATTTGTAATTGCCAACACAGGAAACAGGGAGGCAAAAAAAAGACCTGTTGACTTCAGATCACACAGAGGCTGAAGCCTCACCTTCTGTTTAGCAAACAGGGGTCACATTTGTGGCAACTTTTTATTTTACAAATTATAAATGTGACACATTTGCATGGGATTCAGTTCACAGCTGATCTCCACAACTGATGTAAATTTTTAAAGTTCCCCAGCTCATGGCAGCCCAGTACAAACAGGGGAAAAAACCGTAACATATATTGATAAATTAATTTATGTTTAGCAATTTATTAAGATGATTTGAATCTAAGATCACAAGTGATTTCCAAAAGAAAACTACAATTATACACTTGGCTTTTTTGGTTAGTTGCTGTTTCTCTTTACCCATAATGTATGGGGACAGCATGCTGATAAAAGCCACACCTCAATATTTGTGCTTTTACGGCACATCCGGCAGCAATAAATGTAAATGTAAGCACCAAAGAAAAAGCTGTATCACTGTAAATCAGTTTAGTCTGTTTATACCAAGAAGCTCCCCGAGAGCTTTGTTTCTGCTTTTGTTCAATTTATTTCCCCAGTAATGTTATTTGTAACTGAACTCTACTGAGTAAAAGCTGCGTCTTGTGAAACCTAATCCACCCCCGTAAGGAAAACGTGAGTGAGAGACTAAGGGCCAAAGAGCATGTGTGTTTATGGAGATACAACAGGTGAGACTCACCTGCGAGGTACAACGCGAAGGAGATGAAGCGGTGATATCGAGCCAGGAACTGCAGAGGTTCCTCCCTCTGTACCAGAGCCCCAAAGTAATCTGCAACAGTTTCTCCATAGAAGAAGTAGTTGACACAAATCAGAAAGTACCTGAGGCAGAAAACAAAGGGAATTAGTTTTCCTCTACATTCATGCTTTGATATCCGTTTCCTCAGTATGTTTCAGGGATTGTTGCCCGTGTGGGTCAGAGGGTTTGTGTGTCTACCAGTGTTTCTTGCCCACTGTACATTGACCTGCACTGTTTGGTCGTGCATGGTGTTATGAGGGATGGCTTTGATGAAAGGGGCAAGTTTCAATTAGCTTTCATTTACTTCCAGCATGGCAGTGATCTTTGCTCTCGGCTGCAATGTCGCATCCCGTGGGGGTGTGTGCTGTGTATGCAAAGTAACAACAAAAACACTGCAACAAAAATAGGAGCAAAGTAGTCGTCATGGGGGAAAGGAGGCGTTGCACAGACAGAGAAAGTAACTGCAGAAGAAGCTGGCTTGACTCAGCGTTTTTCTGACAGCACAGCAGAGTTTAATGATGTGTGGATGCCACAAACATTGCTGGCTTAAAATGGGACTTTATTAAATCTCCTTACATACCAGAAAGACAGCTCAGTATGAATATAGAGCTAACATTCAGATGGCCTGGGGGCTTCAGTATTTGAGTTTTGGAATTTATTTATTTTTCTTTTGATAATGTTGAGTGTACTAATAGTCCTTAATCCTCAATACACTACTTGGGGGCACAAAAACCTGTTTTTCTACATAGCACTTACTGGTTTTTATTAAAGGAGAAACATCTGGGAGTATTTTGTTTATGTAAAACTGCATAAAAGTGGTGAAAGCATGACGTGAACTGGAAGCCATCAGATCAAGAACAAAAGATTAAAAATACTTCTTACGTGACAATCGGTGAATTTCAAAATCCTGCTGTTATTGTTCTTTTGCTTATTCCCAAAACAAGTCAAAGCACATGTGCTGTCCCCTTCGAGGCTATAAAACAAGCATGTATGTTATCTCTAGATCAATAAAAACTGTTATTAGATGGTTAACAGACTGTAAATAAACAATGTCTTTGACATGTATTTCCCCTGATGGCCTGCAGGGGGCGACTCCTCAAGCTGCAATAGAAGTCTATAGGAACCCTTCAGCTCAACAGTACACTAGTGAATGAATGTGCACTGTCCCAATCTAACTCTCAAACACAAACATGGCGACAGTGTAAACATTTCACTCACAGCTTTACGTGGACGATGTCGCTGTGGCTGTGTGCATGTTACATTTTCAGGGGTTTAGCTGTCAGACTGTACTGAACTTGAGCTGTTATATCCATCCAAAGCTACCAGATAAAAAAAGAGAATCTTACCGAACATATAGTTTGCTGGTCTAATTAGCTGCTGCATTAATTAGTTTATGATAAGCAGGTTAGCTCAGATCTAAACTAATTTTCACAAATAACTACATACAGTTTACCAATCAATGGGCCTTTTAAGGTTTAGTGACGTGTCCACAAACAGAGTCTGGGCAATGCACTGACTACTGGATAAAGACTTCATGCATCCCCTCTTCAAAGAAAACAAGCTATCCATTTAAGAGGAACCCTCTGTTCAAAATACATCAAAGTATCAGCTCTTTTTCTGTGAAACCCATTTTCCTTACCAGCTTAGTGTCCTGAACCATGGCAGGTCATAGGAATGGTAAACTCTGTAGCCAATGGTGATAATTTCTTGGAAACACTTGATTTGGACAGACATGACCTGGGTCAGATGATGGGAGCAAAGCGGAAACATAAGAACAAAGTTCAGCCACGAGCAACAGATTCAAACTATGAGCTTCATTCTGTGTTTTTACAAAAACGGTACAGAACAAAGACGACACTTACCACAAGTATAAGAGCAATAGGTCCCATATATATAATGAGGAAGAAGCCAGAGATCATGGCTAAAGACAGAACGCCTCGTATCCAGTAGTTCTTCCATCTGTGGAGATTAGAAATTAGAACTAAAATTAATAATATATTATACAGAATTAATAATAATATATATAATAAGTCACTAAAGACGTTTTGAGTTCTCATTCAAAATGAATGAAATGCCACTGGTTTGAAAGTCAAAGGAGGAAAAAGATGACAGTCCACAGTTTGCTTCTTAAGAATATCGAGGTGCTGTGCAGGAATTTTCATGATGACTTGTTTGTATATCAGTAAAATTCATAAGGTCGCTACAGGTGAACCATTTATCACTCAGGGTTACCCTCCCGGGCTGCAGTTGGCCGCAGTTATGTCTAACATCATGGCGTCCAAGTTCACTGCCGCCTGCTGCTCTCTTTACCCCATCTGACTGCTGGCGTGCAGGGACCAAGCTTTATGGTCAAAAACAGCCTGAAGCTCACCCTGACACCTCACTGTCATCTACATGCATTTATTGACATTTTAAGTTCATTACGTGCGGTTTACTGGGCTACTGCATACAGCTCCAGGGATTATGACTTTTGCTGTAACATCTGCACTCATGTGGTGAATGAGTTGGCCCAAATAAGGCCTGCTTTTAATAGCGCATAAAGATGTTTAGCATATGTTGTTTGCGAGTAGTAGCTTAGGCTAAGGCTTAGTGGTAATTGGTCTTTAAGGCCTAACGACATATGCTTATGTTCAGCTTTATGTTTTAGCAGCACTACCTGCACTGCAAGCACAGCATGATTGCAATTATGGAAAGAAGCCGGGTCCTTTTTTAAAGCAGTTATCAGGGAGCTGCACAGCAGCCACGCAGGGCAGAGAGCCCGCTGCTCGCCGTGTGAATGGAGCTGAAAAACAGCTGCATCATGAAAAAAAGCTGCTGCTGTTTCCAGTCTGCGCTGTGCTCACACTCCATCCACCATCGCGCTGGCTGCATTTACATCCCTTCCCTCTCTTTTCACCTTCGAGTCCATCCTTCTCTGCCGGGTCATTCTGCTCAGCCCATACGTCTGCTCTCTATTCTGATTCTGATTCACTCTACTGCTCGTTCCCCCTCCCTCCATCTGAGTCTTCTTCTCTGAATATCTCGTCTCCCTTCATTCCTCCTGTCCTTTCCTTCTCTCTCTGCAGCACAGTGGCTCCAACGGTCAGTCTGCAGGGATTAGTCGCTTCTCCCCTCGTGAGCCTTTAAGCCCTGTGACCTGGCCTTCATTGCTCACATCCTCCACTCCTCATCTGTATATAAAGAGCATGTCAGACATGGGATATGTAGCTTTGCCAGCTTCATTAATGTTTTAAAGCAATGAGTTTTGTCATTCAAACATTCAGTGACAACTTGATCCAGACAAACCCAAGACAGTGGCAGTGACTGCCGCAGCGCACACGATAATTAAACCTACAAAATACTTGTTTCACTCACAAACACAGCAACAAGCAGTGTTTGCACCAGCTCTATTAAACTCATTCAAACAATCATTCACTCTGCAGACTCCATGAACGACTGCTTTTAACTGTCATAGTAATGTTTGGAAGAGTCTGCTTGGAAAACACCTGTGTAGTTTTTAAAAAATCACTTATTTGCACATGTTGTATGTGCCAGGTCCACCAGAATGAAACGAATACAGACAGCTGCTCTCCAGGGATGAACTCCACCATCTTGGACTACAGCAGTCCATGTTCTGCCCGGATGCTATGTTCATGTGTGAGCTCTCCTCCTGCTGCAGGTTCTTCTGCTTGCTGTGCATTTCCAGAGAAAACATGGACTACTGAATTATACTGAAGACCACCACAACAGCAACCTGGCCAATGAACGGCAAGCAGCTACTGAACTTTCAAAATAAGAGCGAGAAGAATATTCCATTAGAAAATCAAATGCAGATTTCATTCTTCTCACAAACTCACAAAACGATGAGTCACTAAATATAATTCAGTGGGAAAGTATAATGTGCTCTCCGATTACACAATTTGCATCACCTGCTCCCAGGCACACGAAGCGTAACAGTAGGGTGTGTGGTGCTGCCGCTGAGCCAAGGGAGCTTGTGAAATCAAATATTATGCATCTCTCTGCTGTTTAGGGCCACTAACATGGATGAAGCAACTCCCAAAGATGCACCAAACACAGTCTGAACGTTAAGCTTTAAGTTTAGACCTGCGCTGTGTTGTAAGTGTAACACAAACACTGTCAATTCTACTGAAATGTGACCAAATGACCATAAAGCTGACCTGTTTCAGGAGCTGAGGACTCAAACCTGTTCAAAGTGTAAGTGACCTCCTTGTTCAAGGAATTTTCATAGTGCAAGAACTATATATCAGTGGCTCCTTTACTGATTACAGGGGTAAAGTCCAGATTTCAATGTGTTTCCCAGACTTCACCAGGATTTAGTGTCTTACCTCGAAATACACCACATTAGCCCATAAATAAAGAGTATTATCACAAAATATTATTATATATTAAGGTATTTCTCCTGCTTATTTACAGAGGTTTATACTGTATACACGACCTGTATATAAAAATAAAATCACATTTTCTTCTTTACCAAACAGAAAGCAGTGCTCCGCCTGCTTCATTGTACCAGAGTGCATGCTACTGACATGAGTACCAACAAAAAAGGTCATGTGGATTTTTTTCCAGGCAAACCTCACCACTAGGTTAGCTTTTAGATCTAAAAGCCATCTCAGTGCTGTGTTTGTTTATTTGCATATATTATAACATAATCACTGTAGGCGTATGCAAACCTTCTGTGCCATCGCTTCTGCCACTCGCTTTGAATAAAAGAGTCCCAACTCATAAATATAATTTATCAGTCGGGATTACATGTCGATAGATAGTCAAATTAAAATTATCAGCAGTCACAAAGTAATTTATTGAACTCTTGGAGCTGAGTTCTTTGAAATAGCTGCAAATTCACTTTCACTGCATTAATAAGAGCATGTTCAAACAGTAAGAATCTATTTCTGCTCAAATTAACCTACATTTATACCAGAAAGGTAAACAATCACCTCACTGAGGTGCTCTCATAACTCAGAGGGAAAACTGCCTCTTACAGCTGAACATTACAGCAGAAGAACATTTAAAATGCACGTCAGGTTTCGTCAGGTCACCTGAGCCGCACTTAGAAATCTTTAAACTGTGTCAACGAACAGCAGAACAGCCAACATGCAAACGATTCACTGCACTTAGAATGAATTTGATCTTTATATTGATCTGTTGATCGGATCTGTTATATTTACACTGTATACACAGGGATATCTATACTTTATACTTAATAATCAAATGACTTAATGATTATTTCAAGTCTTTTTTTTAAGTCAAAACTGAACATAATCTAATGGAGGAAGATGAACACTGTTAGTATATGTGTGTATTTAAGAGCCACCTGAAAATATTCAAAATAATAACTATTCTTGTTTTATATGTCAAATTATCTGGTGTTGTACATTTATAAAATATGAATGGCTTTTTTAAAAGGCAGGGGTACAAGTATTAAAAGTACAATTATTCATTTTTTTCATTTTTCTGCCAGATATGCACTGTATCCAATAGGGGTGGGGGAAAAAATCGATACTGTGTAGTATGGTGATATTTTGTTTGCTAATAATGTATCGATACAGGGACAGCAGAAATCGATATTTTGTTACAAAAAAAGGTTTTTGTGGACTGGAACATGCTCTGACTTCAGAGCATGTTGATCAGCTCCTTTTTCTGAACAAGAATCCTGACACTGTCCAAATGTGTTTAACGTTTTTTTTTGGCAGCAATAAACATGACAGTTTACTTATTTTAATTTAAGACATGTTTTATTTTAATTAAGTTTAAAACTTTTTTATTTAATGTAAAATTATATTTTGTTTTAATTTACTTTCAAATTCTTCAGTTGCTGAAGGGGCTGCATAGTTTTCATATTGCATAGTTCAGAATAGCTATAATTGTACCAGATGGTTGCATTCAGTTAAGTTGGACTAGACTGTAATACAAACCGTTCAGTTTGTCAACAATAAAACTGAAATGAGAGAAAGACTGAGTGTGAGACTTTGTTATTAGATAAAATGAATATTGATAAAGTTTACCTTTATGTACAGAATCTGAATATGGCAAAATATTTTAAAAAATTGCAATAATATCGTATCGTGCGTTAAGTATTGTGATAATATCGTATTGTGGGATGTATGGTGATTCCCACCTCTAGTATCCAATGGTGAATATTAAAAAAGGCAAAATACATTCATGTATAAGTAGTCCCTGAGAGCCAAAACCTCAGACTTCAGCTGAGCTAGCCTAGTTTTTATTGCTCTTGCCTCTATATGTTATCACAGAGTGGAAATCCCTAATATGGTCATCTCTGGTTCCAACCCTACGAGCTGCTCTCAGAAGGTGAGCTTAAAGGAAAGCTGAAGGGAGGTTAAACAACCTGAGACAGAGGACAAGTGAGGGGCTTCTTATTTTACAAAAACAACAAAGAAAGAAAAGGATTGTTTTGAACAGTCCAAACATAAGAATATAAAGCTGAACATAAGCATAATAACTGTCTAGTGAACTAGTAACATTTATCCCTACTATTAATAAAAACCCTCACTTGCTTTGAACTTCTTTGTAACTTTGTAACTATTTCTGCCGCTTTTTATGCCAACAATCACCTGCAGCTTTTTATGCCAACAATCACCTGCAGCTCTCCAAATATCTTCCCAGAGAGCATCTGCACTGTTATAACTACTTCTGACAGACCATAAACAGACTCCTACAGTTAAACAATAGAACACTATTCATTCATTTTTAATGAATTGCTACCATCTTGGACAAAGCTTGTTGAGCTATGATAGACTCTCATGCGGAGATTCAAACTAGTTTGGCTACGTGTTAATATTATCATACCCCTGTGGTTCTGCATTCCAGCTCAGCTGTGGGATTGTGAGTAATTTATAAGCACGGATATCAAAAAGACACGCTTTGAGCACAAATGTTTTCTGGCATGTGGGTTTCTGCGTTTGAGGACTGTTTACCTGGGCGGCAGCCCCTCCAGAGCTTTGTTGAGGCATTCTGGAGTGTTGTCTGTGTCTGCTGTGGAGAGAGGATAATCTGGAGTGTCTGCTTTGGAGTCGCCATCACATTCTCCCTCTGCGTCACCTGCCAGCCCCAACCTGTCATCGCCATCAGCCTCCTGCCGAGAACACAGAGATATTCAAATACTGACTTCAGACAGAGCAAGTCTGCACCTGACAAACAGGTCTCTGACATCTCATCATGAAAGAGTTACACTGAGAGCTCCTGAAATGGGTAAACAGGTAAACGCTGCAGGAGTCAGGTCTAAACTAAGAACATCAACATGAGGCTGAGCAGACGGCACTTTAATTAGGTCAGTTTAGCCCCTACAGGGGAGGACAGAGACAGAGCAGACTTGGTGTTTGTGTCCTCTGAGGCTGGATCGGTCAAACAGGATTATACATTAATAAAGGACACACATCTCACTAACAATTTATTTGTTACCATAGGTAACTAAGCTTTTACTAACGCATTTCTCTCCCAAGTTTGAGCTACAGTTGTGACACTTCACAGCATGTCACTCAATGTTAGGCTGGTTTTTACGTTTACGACGGCATCAGATTTTCCCCCCATCTCGTGACTTTGGCTGTGATTACGTGATTGGTCCAGATTAGGATTGTGAAAATGTCACAGAGATTAAGATTATTATACTGTGCAAAATTCTTCAGCCACCACCCACTTCTTTACATTTTCTTTCTTTTTTCAGAGAGCTTTTAAATTTGTGGCTGCTTTTTCACTCATTTCCAGTCCAGTCCCTGCAGATGAGAATTTTCAAAGACATTTTTTTGTTTTTTTAAGCTGATTGAAGCATTCGAGCATAAGAAAGACATCTGACTCAAGGATGAACCAGTGCTGTCTACAAATAAGAGAAAACTTAAGTCAATAGACAATTTTAAACTGTATCTTTAGGCCTGCTGCAAAAATACATTATTAGTCTTAAACTCAGCACGGTGTGCAGCGGGCCCTTTAAAAACAATTTGATGAAGTTGGACAAATGAGGGGAAAAAGAAGAAGCAGCAGGTCTAGAAAAACCTGCTACATCAGATGAACACCATCTAAAACAAAACAGGAAAAATCCAGCAAAGACCCGACAGATGCATCTCGCCTTTCAGGTGATTCCTCTACTGCTCACTGAAGCCTAATGGTGACTCAAGAATGTTGGACACTACTGTAAACAGTTTCCATTTACTATAACATACAGAAATTTTACAAAAGTAGACTTAACTCCACAAATTCTACATTTCTATGAAGTAATTTGTTTTGCTGTCCTGAATATGACAGATGTTCTAAACCAAGATAATGGGTGAAATTTCCCTTAAAGGTTTGTTTACAATCTCAGGAGCCTTACTGGCTCGGCAGCAGAGAGCTGAAAGTCTACACCTGGTGCTGCGAGGTTAACAGGCTTCTGCCCTGAAGCAAACATCTTTACAGCTGATAATGAATCTTTAATCTGGATTTAAACTCAGTGAGCAGCACCCACAGTCACACAGCTGATGCCTCAACACTGCAGGGACAAAAAATATAACAGACTTCCTGGGAAGCTTTGTTTTGGGAACTTGAGACATCTTTGAGAGTTAGCCCTCATTTACAATTTACTGAGTCAGTAAGAACAAACTGAGAGAACATTATGCATTTCCAGATTTAGCAGGCTTAATGTGGAAAACTCCTCTAAGTGACATCCTAGAAGCTGTTTTGCTCTCGTCAACATCAGTCATGGTCTGTCTTATAACAAAAAGAAGCTATTTTTAAAGTCAGCTCACACATCTATCTGGGGATTAGGATGTCCTATCCACCCGAGCAGCTCGGTGATGTTCTTAGCCATTTTTTGCCTTTCATGGTTGTTTTTATTCAAACGCTGCTAAATATGGTTAGCAGGGCCATGAGGGTTAAACCGGAGGTATTCGTTTGGAAATGAGGTCCCTGATCGTGGCCAGATGTAATTAACTGAGAAAGCACTGAAAGTGGGAGCAGGCTCTGGGTTCACTTTAAGTTGCCGTTCGTGGCAGGAGAGGTGTAATTGTAGAAATCCACTCAGGTTTTAATGAGGAGACTGAAACACTGCCTACCTGGCAGGGCAGCTTGCAAATCTTGACTAAAAAGGGAAATAAAAACATCACTGTTTAAAACCGGATCTCTGGAACATTGGCTTAGCGATGAAGTGACAATAAGACTCATTCAGTTTTCAACCAAGGAGTTATCAGCAGGCTCAAACTACTGAAGCTGACGCACATCAGACTGTCGAATTTAACAATTTCCTGTCACATAGAAGTAACCATCACAAAGCAATAAGAGCAGTTATCATGTTTGATTAGACGCCACCACAGGCGTAGTAAATCTACACAACCCAAATACTGTTAGTTAGACGACTAATAATTACCTAATCACTACCACAATGAGATTAATGCTGTTGTCAAGCTTTTTCCCTTGAATTGTGCTACAACAGGAGTATTTTAATCCCCATTCCTCGTTTGGCATCCCCGCAGCAGAATCACTAACAGAAGAAAACACTGAGCTGCTTTTCCTTTCACTCCACTGCACTCCTGAAGCCTCAGATGACTTTACAATAAAATTAGATTTGGGCAGACACACCATAGACTAGTGCACAGTGTAAAAGATTCGATTTCCCTCCCCCGTGGAAATCTGTTGGAATCAAAGAAACGTCAGAGTGAAGATGGAAACAGTAACAGGTCTGATATCAAACTATTTGTTCATTTTTAAATGCAGAAACATGTTTTTGATTGTGATTGTCAAAAAAATAAATAAATAAATCATGTTTTCAGTACTCAGAAGACCAAAGAGAATAGAGAATAATCTGAAATCAAATTACAATATAACTTGTTATCTACCTCATAATATTAGGGTTCTAATCATACTACTGTTATCGACCTGATAAATTTCCAGTTTAGTTATAGAGAACCTGTCACGCGTCTCTTCACTGTAGTTTAGTAAAGCTTTGTTTCAGACAGCTTTTCCTACCCTTGGCTGTGTATGATGTTGCAGATATGGCCATCTCAGGCAGAGAGCTCTGGCTGTGAGCACAGAAGCCCCTCCCACCTGCCGTTTAAACCTTCCGTTTATGAGAGGCGGCCAATCAGAAGAAAGTTCAATTGAAACAAAGATCCTATTAAAATGGGAATGTGTTAAATAGTTTGTTTCAGAGAGAAGGTGAATTTAGGAGCTGCACCAAGTCCTGGTACAGGACACACAAGGATTATTACAAACTGTGAATCATGCAAAGCCACTCTAGCAGAGTCTAAAGGGGACTTGTAGCAATATAACAGGCAACACGAGACAGGTAGCCAGGTAATGTTTCTCAACTTGAAGGTGAGCAATTGAAAAACAATTGTGCAGTGGGAGTGAAGTATACTGTCGATGACACAAGCGAGTAGTAAATACATTAAGCTGTTCACTACTGCAAAGCAATGCACAGCAAGTCAATCACTTCATATGTAGCCAAGGCTGAAGAATAAAAACATGGGGCTGTTAATGTGGTCACCCATATAACCATATAAATAAGCAGCAAACACTGTTGCTGCTGTTTTTCATTAGAAAAAAATCTTTCATCATTATCATTTACCAATGTTTGCCCAGTGACCATAGACTGGTGGCATGTTCTGCAGCTGAGTCAGCCTGTCGACAGTTGAGAAACCGTTTCCATGGAGCAGCAGGCCTCAGCATTGTTCACGACCACATGCAGAGCTGCAACATTGAGCCCTAATCTAGATGAACGTATTCGAGCTTCTTAATGAAACTGTCAAACACGGTTAATCCTTTGTTTATACAGCAACACGAGCCAACTGCTGTGTAATCACTGCACAGTCAAACCCTTCAATGCTGCAAATATCTGTGATATCAGTCCAAGTTGCGCTAAGGGTCAGCCTAATCCTGAGTACCTGTTATCATGAGAAGTGAACATGTGCAAACTGATAACAGAGAAAGATGAAACAGGAAAACAACCACAGCAGGTGGTGTATGCAAAACGTCATTGATTCAGGATGCCCATGTTTTTCTAGAGCCACAAGCAGCAGCAGCTCATTGGCCGTCCTTGCAGCTCAGCTCTCCTCCACTGTCATCTTTGTCCTCCTCCTGGATATTAATGCCTCTGCTGCACAAGTGTGAGGAGGGAGGAGGCGATCTAAAAGAGGGACGAGTGACGAGCAGCTCGCGCCACATCTCATACTTTTTCATCTCAAAGCTACTTGAAACAGCTGCGTTGGCTGTTGCTGTTTTTAGCGCAGCCACTAAAGGAGGTGGGAAGAATTTTACATCTGGAGCTAAACTGGTGACAAATTTAATGTAAAAAAACAACGTAAAGTTTATTTGAAAAGCCACAGCTTCAAAAGATGATGTTAGATGAAGAAGCACCGTCTACTTAAGAATCCTGATCAAAATATTCAGTGACCCCTCATGACCTTCAGGAAAGAAGCATTACCATCCTGGAAAAGACCGGACAAGATGGTAAATGAACTGGTATTTGTACAGCTCCTTCCTACTCTGAGGACTAAAAGCACCTTTTCTTACAAGCCACATTCACCCACTCATACAGCGCTTTCTCCTATGGCTTTGGGTGCTCGGGTATAGATGCACCTGACTTAAGTTGTGCAAACACATTTTAACATGTGGATGTCATGATCCTGGGTCATGTGACCCAGCGTTTTGAGTATCAATATATTTTGACGTTTATGGTTTATGTTTAAGTTCTTTAGGTTATCTAAGTTCATTTCTATTATGCCAAGGTTGCTGTTACAGTTCATAGTTTATTAGATTCCCCTGTGTTTAAGTCTCACTCGCCCTTCATGTGTCTCATGTTGTCGAGTTCGTGTTGTCATGTCATCTCATTATGTTTCCTGTTTTATTTTGAAGAGGTCTTGTGTTTCTATCTTCAGTGTGTGTAGTTTTACTCTTCCCCTGTGACGTTGTTATGTTCATTTGTGTCAGCTGTTTCTCCGTGTGTTTCCACTTCCCCTCCTGTGTGTTTTCATTCATTCCTTGTCTGGTTGTCTGCTATGTTCATGTCATGTTTCCAGGTTTTTTCATGCTTTAATCTTAGGTCATGCAGTTTAGGTTATTGTTTAGTTTCATCTTTGCCTTTTATTTTTGCACTATTTTGCCAGCCTTAATAAACGGCTGAACAAGTACAAAATAAAACCACAAGATCTCATTCCAACCTTCTTCTCCAACCAATTAGCTGTGAGAAAATTAACTGCCAAACACGAGCAGAAATGAGAAGGAAATCACTGTTTCAGCTTTGGTAAATGAGGATGGGCTTGAAAGTATTTATGGACTAGATTTGCAGATACTGTGGTAAAAAATAAATGACGGCTACGACACCGTGTGTTTCTGCTTATTTATAGAAATAGAAAATAAAAAGAAAACACTGGAAAAGAATCTAACGAAATCTCAGGCTCATCAACTTGCTGCACACTTTGTTTCCCGCTTTCATACTGTGGTACTTTATGAGATGGTAAAAATCTCAAGAGCAATCCTATTACAAAGACCAAAATGTTTTTTTTAAGTTAAGTAAATTAAATGCTCAATATCTAAAAGCATGTATACTGCTCAATAACATGCATCCTGCAGATAAAAAGGAGCTTCCTGGTCTGTGTTTGCTTGATGCATTGATGATTTGAGATATGTAGAAGTATCTGAGAATGTCAAGATAGGATTGACAGTAAAGGCTAACTTTAATCGCATAACAAACACACTGTATATACACAATGTTAAGACCCTGACCAGCAGACAGCAGCAGCACGAGGCTTTGGTCAAAGGTAGGAGGCTTCTGCCACTGTGGGCTCGCACAGTTCAGCACGTCCCTCCATTAGTGCTGCAAAGAGTTCTGCTAATCACCACAATTATTGATCTGAAGTAGCGTTTTCCCCCAGCTGCACCTCTGTCAGCAGCGCTGCAGCACGACGCAGTGCGAGCCACATGAAATCAGAGGTGCCTGCGAGCAACTGAAATGCTCAATAGAGAAATCAATACAGCTGGATGGGTGAAAAAAAGAGGCTGCCTGTTACACTGTCACCTTTTCATTTCATTTTTTATTGCAAGGCAAAGATCCTGTAACATTAGAGGAAACCCTAATTAATCCCCCACGAGCAAGCAGGTGGAGACAGCGGGGAGGAAAAATGTCCTTCGAACAGGAAGAGACGTATAATTAAGTTGGACCAGAAATACCAGTCAGGTGAACGTATTATTTTATTTGTATGATTTTAAGGCAGCTACAAGTGCAGAAATGTCACAAAGCCTCAAGACATCAAAGATACAGTTGTGCCAGGTGGCTTCGCCCAACTTTCCCTCTCTCTATGTCGACTAGCCTAATTTTTGTCTCTCATAGAAATGACAAGTAAATTAGTCACCATAGTGAGTATCCTAGTCCTAGATACGTTGTGCTTTTAGGCTACTAGCTTGACTTGTTAGTCCTCTGATGATTTAACTGTACCAGAACCAACCCCAACATCCTGGACGATCCCTGTACTTAGCTTCTGTTAGTTTGTGGGGTTTTTGAGACTTTCAAAATCAGCTATACTTCAGAGGCTAAAATGTTGCAAATAAATAAACTTTCTGACATCATGTGAGTGATTTAAGATCTCTTCAACTGTAAGCGTGGCACAAACACAGTGAGCACATGCTACACCAGACCGTATGTGTGGTCTGAGGTACGATTTTATGATTCTGATCATCTAACCGCTGCTAGATTCAAAGTCTGCGATCATGCCATGGAGTTATTACGACATTATTGTCATAATAAATAAATAATAATAATAAGTAACAAATAAATAAACACTAAATAAACAAACTTATCTGACAGCTGGAGCAAAAAGTGCCCTGCTGTCCAAAAGCATTTCTAACAAGTGCTGAGAAAAATGAAGCTGTAATCAGCAGAGCGTTAAATGTCCCGGTGCTACCGCCACCGCTGCTGGAGGCTTCGGGGACGGCCAGCAGACAGCCGGCCAAGGTCACCCATCATGTGGAGTCCTGAGCAGCTGCTAACTGTCCTGCACGGCAAACAACGCAGACCACACCGGAACTGAGCACAACTGAGGATGTATGTGTTGCTTACTAACCACTGAAAATAAATATTTGCTTTGGAGAGAACAAAGAGAGGCTGTGGATACATAAACATACTCTATATGGGTGCGTGTGGGATTTGTGGCTTGGCTTCCCCAAACAAACACCTTTTCGCTGACTCCATAAAGCACCGATCATGTGAAGACATTTTGTTTGGGTGTTTCTGCAGGGTGTGTGACAGCAAAGTGATCCTTTAACCTCCAAAACAAGACAGACACACACAGGCCTGACTCATGCCTTTTAAAACCCAGTGGATCTGCACGTCTGTTTCTTATTAGGAACGCCTCACAGTTACCTTACAGAGGCGTTTACATGGTGTAATTTGACTGATGAGGGCTTTATTTGTCACCATCTGCAGATACGTGCCAAGAAAAAGGAGAAAACAGCCAGGAACGGGTGTTTGGTGTGGAGAGGAGCCGATATTCATCTCACCTCTCGTTTACAAAAAACAGTTTGTAAATTTTCAGGTCTAAATTTTAACAAAAAAAATAAATAAAAAATCAGTATCCTTAAATTTGGTAAACTATTGGTCAAACCATTTAATTACAGTGAAATTAGGGATTGTAAACAAAAATTACTTCGAGCGCTCGTTTCCAAAAACAGGAAGCGCTGCCTGTGAATCATCAGACATCCCGATCCCACGATCCATCTTCCTTTACACTCAAACTGGAAGATTTTAAGCCACCGGAATTGGACTTCCTAATCAAACATGAGCTGCACTTACGTCGTGGCTGAGCGGCTATTTGCGTAGCAGACACACCACTGCAGATGCTGCATCATCTCGGAAACATCGCACAGTTTATTAAAATGCTGACTTGTCTGCAGATTAATATGAGCACTGAGTTTGTAAAGGTTAAGGAGACATACATACGTAACAACTACAAACTGTTTAACTGAGATGGAGATTCAGTTCGTGGCGGAGGAGGGCAAGTGCATGTGACATTTTTCCCCCACTATTTCGTGAGTCTTTGTTGATGAACTCCACCACACGGTGATGGTAGTTATCGTTTTACGTGAATGCACCAGTTTCCCGCCCGCGTGAGTTTCAGAAGTCTGGATCTCCAGAGCTAAAGAAGGACTGCCCTGCAAAAGCTGCAGGATGAGACACTGGAGTAGAAGTAACGTCCACGTCCAAGCAGGGGGACAAGAACCTTTTTTGAGAAGCTGCTGAATGATTTACGACCACAGCGGCAACACAGTAAGTCAGCACCAGGGCTAGCTGGTTAGCAACTGCTGAAATTTCAAATTCAAAGCAGGGGAAGTCACGAGCTGCAGATGGCATTATTCACATAGTTAAGATGTAAAAGTTTTTAAAATAAATGCTAAACCTAATCTTCAGACAGCTGTAATACCTGCAGGAGCAGACAAAGTGTGTGCGCGTGTGAAAGAATCATAATGTTATAATCTAAAGCCTGAACAGACAGATGTCTTGATTTGTTACACTAAAATTGTGGCACTCAAACTACGAAACGGTGACAATATTAGTACTTATTAGCCTGATCTGGAAGCACTGTGTGAGAGTAACTAGCAACATGCATGACTGACAGGAATTAAAGTAAGGAATAAACAATTTTACTCAGTAAGGAAACAAATCTTAAAATGAAATTAAAACTCAGTTTGTTATGCGAAACATAACAGTTCCTGTGCAGCTTTCTGCTGTGCAGGAACGCCTTATCTTAGAAGATTTCAGGATAATGTAGGTGAACAAAGCTGTGGTGACACGGTCACGGAGAGGATGTCTCTCTGTGTAGACAGGCTTCATTCATTTGATACTCAAACTCTGGCCATCTTGTTTTGGCTGATCTTGTTTGAATTTGCGCTTCTTCTCAACTGACAGTAAAATCAGATCAGCGTGCACTGCTTTAAGCCTGCTACCAACTAACCACCACCAAGGCAGGTGGACGCGAGCACTTTCAGTGCAGTTTAAAACACTAAAGTATTTAGTATTTATTTATTTATTGTCATTGTCAAGAACAATGAAATTGCGTTTGGGGCTTCCATACAACCCAAAAAAAAGAAGAAAATAATAAATACCCCTTAAAACCCAAGTGTACATATTTAACCCAGTGTGACTCCAATGCAATAAGACAATCCTTAGCAATAATGTTCATAGAAATTCAGACAAAGACCTGAGAAACATGACAAAATACAACAATGCAACCCATTCAATATTATTGTACTGTGAGATATGATATCAGATATGATAGTTATCTATTTAAGAAAGAGGGGGGGGGGGGGGGGGGGGGGGGGGGGGGGGCAGGAGGGGGAAGAGAATAAAGATATGATGCACCAATGCAGACCAGTTCATTGCTATTAAGAAGTTGGATATGGTTATTGTCCGTGAGAGGGGGGCAGAGAGTTCAGGAGCCTCACAGCCTGTGGATACAGGCTGTTGGCCAGTCTGGATGTTCTGGCCTGTATAGACCTGTACCTTCTCCCTGAGGGCAGCAGATGGAAAAGGTGGCGCGCAGGGTGATGTTGGTCCCGCAGGATACTGTGCACCCTCCTCAGACAGCGAGTGGGGAAGATATTACTGATCTCTGGCAGACTTGTTCCAATAATTCTGCCAGCTTCCTTCACCACCCGCTGGAGTGCTTGCTGATCGGCCTTGGTGCAGCTGGGGAACCACACTAGAAATCCATACGTCAGAACGCTGCTGATGGCACAGTTGTAGAAGTTCAACATCAGAGATCTGGGAATGTGTGCGCTCCGCAGTCTCCTCAGGTAGTAGAGGCGCTGTTGGGCCTTCCGTACAACTGAGGTGATATGGTTGCCCCAGGACAGGTCCTCGGTCACAGTTACCCCCAAGAATTTAAAACTGCTCACCCTCTCCACCGCCCCACTGCCAATGAAGAGAGGCAGATGGTTGTTATGACCCCTCTTCCGGAAATCTACAATGATCTCCTTGGTCTTTTTGGTGTTTAAGACCAAGTTATTGTCGTGGCACCATGACTCTAGTTGTTGCACCTCTGTCCTATAGTTTGTCTCATCATTGTTGGATATAAGTCCGAGCACTGTAGTGTCATCTGCAAACTTAACAATGAGATTGGACGCGCAGGAGGAAATACAGTCATGGGTGAAGAGAGTGTATAGCAGAGGGCTCAGAACACACCCCTGAGGGGCACCGGTGTTGACCACAAGGGTGGAAGAGGTGTTCTTACCCACTCTGACACTCTGTCTACGGTTAGTGAGGAAGTCCACAATCCAGTTGCACAGAGAGGAGTTAAGTCCCAGTTGGTGGAGTTTGGGACGGAGTTTGTATGGCCGGATGGTATTAAAAGCCGAGCTGTAGTCTACAAAGAGGAGCCGTGCATAGGTGTTCCTGTGTTCCAAGTGCTTCAGTAATGTGTGCAGCACTGTGGCGATCGCATCCTCGGTTGACCGGTTCTCCCTGTATGCAAACTGGTGTGAGTCCAGGGATGGTGGAAAAGCAGCTCTGATGTGTTTAATGACCAGTCTCTCCAGGCATTTGGCGGGAATGGGGGTGAGTGCCACAGGTCTGAAATCGTTCAGACATGTGACATTTGACTGTTTTGGGATGGGAACGATGGTTGCTGCTTTGAAACAGGATGGTACCAGTGAACAGGACAACGAGGTGTTATATATAGAGGTGAAGACGTCCGCCAGGTCCGCAGCACAGTCTTTTAGCACCCGGCCCAGCACTCCATCCGGCCCGGCCGCCTTCCTGGTGTTAATGCTCCGGAACACACGCCTCAGCTCATGAGTGCTCAGGACCGGAGCACAAGAGACGTGTAGTTACACGTATTCAAATAGGTCACATGACTTTGATTACATTGGTTATTACATTTGAACAGTGTAACTAGTGATCTATAAAACTATTAGATTTCAAAGTAACCTTCACATCACTATCCTTAAGACAAATATTTCCAGCTAACCTTATCTGTGTATCACTATGAATGTATGCCAACCAGTAACTAACCAGACACTGCAGCACACGCGTGCCTTTCTGCTCAGGTAAATCATGTTTTCATTGGGTCTTCTGTGACGCTTTGCCTACGCCTGCTTCTCGTACGTCTCTTGTGTCGACTTCCACGAGACGGCCGATTGCAGCTGCTCCCTAAGAATGCACTTTGAGTGAGGCGAGGTAGAACGAGTAAACACGCTGAGCTAAGCAACAGTAACCAGGACCAAACACATACAGATGTATATAACATGAGTGACTAATTACTAATGAGTAATTCTTAGGTTTGGGAATCACACCTGTGAGCAACAAACTACACTGAAACAATCGCACCAGTCTCACAAAGGGCTCAGATATTTTTGACAAATCACAAGTGACATACAACAGAAGGAAAACCAGCTGACAAAAAGAAAAGGAGGAACTGATTCTTATTGACCCAAAATAAAGAACACGTTGGGTGTTGAGCAGCAGCACAGAGCAGTATTCAAACAGCCGCAGAGCTCAATAATCAATAATGTTTATTTTAACCTCAGTCTGACCAGAGTCTCAAAATGAAGAGAAAACAGCTCAAGTTTTTGTGCTAAAACAGAATTTCTCATCATTTATTAAACATATAGAGGAAAAAAAAGAAAGGGGGGGTTAAGAAAAAAAAACTTAAACTGTTTTGGTCAGTTATCTGGTCATTTTCTCTTTTCACAGGAGTACATGTGTTACGAAAGGCAAAAAATCAAATATAACAAATAACTTCACATTTCAGGCATGCTAAGGTAAAAAGAACCTCAGGAAACACCAAGAAATTCTCCATTCATAATAAACAAAGATAAATATTTAAAAGAGTTGATCCTTGACTAAAATGTGCACACACTGGCACTGATGAAGCATAAACACAGTCCTTGACTGACTCTCTTTTTCTGATATTGGATATCCTGCAAGCTGTGACGGCACGCTTTCTGAAAGAGGCGAGTTGTTGTAAAGCAGACACCTCATTCTGCACTGCTCCTCTGTTTCAGCTGGGATGAAACTCTTCTGCAGCTCCGTTCACATCCTGGACTACCTGTGCAACATGAAAGGGCTGCAGCTACGGTCTCAAGATACAAGCAAGGACAAGGACACTAAAAAAAGTCAGGAGGACTGAGAAGAGAGAGCAATGATCTGCAAAACCACTGCACCTGAAATTGATTCACAACCGCTTGGTCTTCCTAACTGCACTGATATCTCTGAAGTTTGAACGGCTGTGTGTTACAGTGTAAGTGCTGCCTTAATTTTGAGCAGATCAGAATTATTTTTAAAGATTAATTTCACATTGTCCTCAAATTCTAATTCATTCTACTTTAAGGGATTTGGGGCAGAAGCAAACTACTTGGTAGTAAAGCCACAAACCAAGTGAGTGAGGACACCTCAGGTAGGATGATCAATAATGGAGAAATCTATTTTTCTATTACTCTACAGTATAGTTTATATAACAGGATTTTTTTTTATCAGTGGAGCCATCACATCACATGATGAATATAAACAAGCTGAACGTCAAATCACTGCAAAACAATCTTTAAAATCACTCGTGTTGAGTAGCAAAGTAAACTGAAGCTTAAAGGCCCTCCGATCTCTGCGTGTTTGTTTACTGTAATGTAATTATCCAAATCCAATTTTCAGCCTGCAGGAGTGACATTGATGAGTCTGTGTCACGGTGACACTGTGAAATTGTCCCGCTGACAGCCACTGAAAAGGACGAGGAGCTCACACCGAAAAGGCAAACGGTGGTTTCAAAGCACGGAGCCGTTTCCGTGACCGTGTCTCGGTTGTTTCGGGATTACCGGACAGCAGCCAAGCGGCTAACTAACTAGCTTATGTAGCTCCCCTGCTAACCTGACAACCCGGCCGGCCCGGCTCAGCCTCCGACAACCTGCCGGACTCGTTTCCAGGGCGAGGTCTCGCACGGATAATGGTGTCTTTTCACGTTCTCAGGTGCACCTTACCTTGTCGCTGATATTATCGGCGCTGTCAGGGTCTGCTCCGCCTCCGCCTCGCTTCCTCAGCTCCGTCATATTTCTCTCGTTTCTCCGCCGGGACGTGAATGTGTCACATAAGCCGACTCCGAGGGGAGGGAGGGAGACAATCCGCTCTTCGTGTTCGGGTTTTTTCAGCCGGTCTGATTTCTCGATGCCGGTCGAGAAGGTCAGCTTCCCTGAAAGTCAGCCAGTGCTGCTGCACAGCCCCACAGACACTACCGACTCCACTGCGTGTGTTTGTTTATGACCGCAATCCCTATTCTCCTCCTACCGCCGACAAGCTCACGGAACAAGGACAGACAACTTTCTGTAGGGACTTTCAAAATAAAAGGTCTACTTAAAATGTAATTTTCTTGATTTACGCCTGTTAAGATGTTTGCTTTGGAAATTTAAGCCCTTTAATGGTTTGACGCAGAGTCCTGTTGGTCGGCGTGTGCAGACTTCCTAAAAGACGCTCAAGTTTTGCTCAATAAAGGTTAAAGCATATAAAAACATATCCAAACATCCTAATGTTGTAGATTTTCGTTTTTTTAATCCTATATATCCATTTTCTTCCATTCATTCAATTAAGAGTTGGGCTGGAGCTGCTGACTGTCACAGGTAGAAAGGTTACCGGTCTGTCACAGGGCTAACACAGAGAGAAATCATTTACACTCACATTTACACCTACAGTCAGTTTAAAGTCACATTACCCTACAAGCTCTTTCCCTCCTTGGAGTTTATGTTTGTGATCCTCAAGCTCGGTTCCTCTACTAGCAGGGGTTTGATGATTCTGCACAGTTCCCACTCTTCTGTGCAGAGAAGTTCTGGAATCTGCTGGAGCCACTGCAGCTCCTAATGCTGCTGTAAACACCGGGACCACTTTAGACTTTATCTTCCACATCTGCTCCTTAAGCCCCTGGTCCTTCTCTTCCTTTCTTGTGCCTCTTCTTCCAGATATTTTTGTATTTTTCTTTGGACTTTCGGTCTTCTGTTATGTCAACATGAGTTCACCCAACACAGATCTGCCCAAACTGTTGTTTTTATACTGGATCTATTTCTAGTCAAAGATCCTCATTTTTTAACTTCAGAGCTCACTTTAGAAGCACAGATCAAAAAGATTGTCCAAAACTCTTTTTTTTTCTTTAATGAAATTAAATATCATATTTACAGTCAACTTGAGCACTCAAAGCACTCCATGGATTATATAGAATTACCTGCAGAAACCTATGGAAACTTTATGGGTGTTCAAGAAAAAGATAAGCAGACTCCAAAGTAAACCAAGCCTACACCCTGCATTTCATGTTTACCCCTGGAGAAATCCTAGTAGTACAAATATTAGCTGAAGTCAAACCTCGGAGAAGTATAAAAACCCTCACACAAAGCCTGTAGGTGACGCTCATTTAAAGTCGAGCCTTTATTTTGAAGTAAAAGCACCGAGACTTCCGTTGTGCGTTTGTCTGCCTTTACACAGGTCTGCTGCGGTGCCGCACGCTCTCTTTCTCTCTCTCTCTCTCAGTCAGTCCATAACGGGCTGACCAGCTCTGCCACATGCTGCGGTAATCTACGACCAGTGAGCACCGGGGTCCTCACTTAGACACACCCCTGCCTGCACTATTTTTGTGGAGACCCCCGCTGGTGTTATTTCCTCTGCTCAGTTCACTAAATGCACTCGGCACAACTTAAAACAAATATTTAAACACAAATCCCTTTTTTTTAAAGTAATTTTAAAGTGCTGTTGGTTCGCTAAAAGAAACATTTTTTTCCGCCAATCACCGATTTCAGTAAAATAAAGCTCAGCACCGCAGTCAGTCCTGTTTAGTCTCGTTGTTATCCCGAACAAATCAAGTTAGTTTCACTCCCTCAGTCCCACTCAGGTCACCGTTTTAGCACCAGATCACAACAGCACGTTTACTTTCTATATTTTAACATGTATTAAAACTCTAATGCTCTTCTCAATCCTTTAATCACAATTCTTATCATCACAAGCAGAAAATTACGTAATTAAGAGATGCCATTAATTTATTTTTGCTCTACTGATGTTTTATTTGTTGAACTTGAAGCTTCATCAGCAGCTTAATTTTGAAAATGAATTTCTTTTAAATTATTTACAAGATATGGGCCAAGATCATGATTCAAAATGGGCCAGAAGAGGGAAAAAAGGCAATAGTGAGTACATTTAAAACCATATGGCTGTTTAATTACTTCAGATTCTTAACAGGAATAACAATAACCATTAGCAAAGTCAAATAATCTGATCACATTGAATCATTTATTTTTTATTATTTCACTGTTACTTTGACCTTATTTATTCTTTCCTTTATTCTAGGTGCTATTTATCAAGTTTAGGAGAGTGCAGTATAGCAATACAAGACTCAACTGACAGTCACGTAGACTTAATAAAGCTCTGCATCAAAGCTTCTGAGTGCCGCCTCTGCTGACAAATGTGACCAAATTGCAAAGACTAAAAGTCATCTAGTCGCAAGTCTAGTTCATATGTATTTTTTCTACCAACTTAGTTTTAGTTCTTAGTTTATGAGCAGCACTTGGCAACAGCGGGAAGGAAGAACTCCTCTTTTCCAGAACAGGAAAAGACCTCACCAAGAGGAAATGAACATAGCTCAGGCAGGCACTGCTGTTTGCTGTTCCTGGGGACTGAGAAGAGAAAAGAGAAGCATGAGGCGACCTTTGACATCAGACCGGACAAAACACAAATTAAAGGAGAGTAAACAGAACTGGAAAAAACACGGCAGCACATAAACACAGCACGAGTGAAAGGCTGGGAGTAAAGACATGCACTCAGTGTATCATGGGAATTTTTTTCAGTTTCTCCTGTCCAGGATTTGGCTCACACTGGCTCTCTAAGGCTACGTTCACACTGCAGGCGAAAGCGCATCAGATCCGACTTTTTTGACCCTATGCGACCCATATCCGGTCATGGTGTGACAGTGTGAACGGCACAAATCCGGTATTTTCAAATCCGATCTGGGTCACTTTGGTATGTGGTGCTGAATCCGATACATACCTGATGTTTTAGAAAGCGACTGCTGTTTGAACGGTCCTGTCGCATTAAATCCGTCTTTTACATCACTGACACAAGACAGACGCCAATTATCCGCGCCGGAGAAGACATCGTGAACGCTTCCTGGCCATCCAGCGTAGATGTTAGTGAAAGTGTTGGGAAGACAACGTTGGAGAAACGTGAACATTTTATTTGTACTGTATAATCTGCAGATTCTGACAGAAATCTGCAACTATCCTTTGAAACACCGCTCCTCTAAAACAGCAATAAGGGTCATTATTAGGTCAAATGTAAAAAACTAAATAACTTTATAACTTAAAGCAAAATTGGGAAACAAAGTCTGAAACAAGTCTTCATATTAAGGCCATCAGTCAAACAATACGGTTTGGTCTGGGTCTAAACAGAGTGCGTTGTGTGTGACGTCTTCTTTTGCGCATGCGGCCGCTTTGAGCGTTCACACTAGAGCGCGTTTGCTGTCACTTTTTATTTGTAGTGTGAACGAGCAGACAAAAAAAATTGGATTTGATCAAAAAATCGGAATTGAGCTTTAAGACCTGCAGTGTGAACGTAGCCTAATACATGACCATATTAGGCATATCCTCTCCCTCTGACATCACACAGAACCAAAAGTAGAAAAAGAAAAACCTGACTGATCTGTCTAACCTCTGTGAAAGTAGCGTGTCATGGATGCGTAGGGTCATTAAATCTTTTAAATGTTAAGAAGCTCAGACGTTGCTGTAACTTAGAAACGAAGCAAATGCCTTTGGTGGGAAACAGCAATTTTTTATTGAAATGAAATGAAAAAGAATAAGTACCAGATCTATTGCATTATTGTAACATTTTGGGACGGGGAGGTTACTCTACTGTGGGTTTTTTCTCTCGTAGGATGTAGTGAACACAAATATACAAGGAACATTCAGCTATTACAGATTGCACACCAGATACTGTAGTAACGCAGTCTAATACAAGACCACCAAAATAATCCAGATTTCTCCTTTTTTTTTTTTCCTTTCTTTTTTTGCTTTCGATTAATCCTTAATTATTTTTTCCCCCATAAAGAGTACAAAAGTCCACCCAGAGTCGGGGTCATGATCTGCGGCTTTGTACACAAACCTGTCGCTCGGTATGACCGGTCAAACAATGCCTCAAAGAAAAACAAAAAAAGAATAAATCCAGCAAAAAAGAGAGATAATCTAATGCCAAACATGTACAATGCACTGACACAGAAAGTCAGCTGTGTTAATAGACATGCAACAAGTAACAAAACTTGCTGAAATCACAATAATTATATATAAAAGAAAATCTAAACCCAGTTATAATTGCATAAATACTTTGTACAGTTCATTTATCCGCTGTGAAATGCACCTTTCAGTTAAAACGAAAATCTGCATTCGATAAAAACTTGACTGTTTTTTTCCTCTTTTTGTACACGTGAAGGTGCAAAAGGAATCCTCGATTGATAGAAGCCGACTCGGCCGTTTCAGCTGGATGGCATGATTGCACGCTAAGTTACAGTACAGAAAGGCAGAATGATATAAAGGAGGACAATAACATGAGTGCATATTATTATTATTACAAGGAGCGGTGAGGGTGAACATTAAATGCCTGAAGACTTGTGGGACGTACAAAGAAAGAAAGAAAGCAGCTCTTGAATGCACAGTTTGCCCACAGAACCACAAACCGAGTGAGGGGAGAGGAGATGTGCGGTCTTTAACGCAGAAAGAGCCAAACATGGATTTGTGTTGTCAAAAGATCAAGTTACATTCAACAATATGAAAGCAGATAAAACCTCTGATATCGCTGTCTCAGCGGGGCAGAGAAACATGTTTTTATAGTGTTTGAACTCCTTTGAGTACTTCACATTCTGCCTTTTCAGATGAAATGAAGAATCAAGTCATTTTAATTTCTGGTCTCAAGTAATAAGATAACCGTCGCTGCTCCCTGAGCCTGGTTCTGCTGAAGGTTTCTTCCGGTAAAAGGGAGTTTTTCCTTTCCACTTTCGCCAAGTTCTTGCTCACAGGGAGTCACATCTGATTGTTGGGGTTCTTTGGTCACTGTTAAAGTGACAGTCACTAATCTGATGGCACAAATGACACCCCATAGGTTTGAGTTTGTCCCGTGTTATGTTAGTGCAACAATCCAAGTCCTTTTACATTTAAACAGTTAAGCTGCAAATGAATTTAGACGTCTGAAAAACATTAAATTAATCAACTCTACAATCAAGTTAGATTAAGTCAAAAGGTTTATTAACGTCAAGAACTGAAGGGCACGAGGTTCATTTTATGCTCTCAGTCTAAAGTGTCACATCAAAATCCACTGCAGGAGCAACAAGGATGGAATATGAAGTCATAGCACTGATATAATGGTAGGAAAAGAAACCTACAGACTCTCTCTCCTGCAGCTTTACCCAACTGTAAAATATGCTAAAGAAAAGCGAAGCAAGAATACTCTGCAAGTCTGTCTGGCCTAGTCTTTACCTTTAAAGACAAAACACGCCAAGATTTATTAAAAGTCCAACGGCCTACGTGACTATTTACACCTCCTCCAACGTCCACATATACTCTGAAACATCTCTTTAAAAAGGTGCTTGGCTGCAGCTCCAGCGAGTGAGGATAACGAGTGTTGAGAGCTGCTGTGATAATGCCACAGGGGAGTAAAAATCCAGCAAATCCTCAATAGAAACCAACACTATAAATAAAAAAACAAAACACAGTTCATGAGGAAGTCCCTTTATAGTGTGCATTCAAGAAGCTGCTTTAAAGCTGTACGGTCAAAAAAGAAAGGACACGATGTACGCTAAATGTGCAGTTACGGGACGCATGTGCGTTACTTTTAACCTTTTTACACAAGATGAACCCGATTTTTTTCTCTCTCTTAATAACAAATTATAATAATGCAGAAGGAACCACAAAATGAAAGGAGTGATATGGTTCTAACAAGAAAGATCAAAGTCAAACTGAACACGATAAAGTTTGTAGTCTTCAGAAAGCAGCAGTAACTAAAATTAAAAAAAATAATCTCCAAATGGGAAAAAAGGACTGAACAGATGACATGTTAAAAATTAAACATCATAACTGACACGAGAAAACAGTTTGGCAATAAAAAAGAGGAAACGACAATCAGAGAGTCAACCTCTCTGTCCGCGTGGCGACGGTTTGACACTCAGAATAAATCACAGGTCTGTAAACAACAAAACGATCGGGAAATTATAAAGAAGTCATTTTGCATAACTAGACCCACTAGTACGGTCAACCCAGAGACATTAATTATGGACATTCATCTCCCTCCCTCCGTGTTACTCTCGCTGTGACTCGTGACGCAGACTACACACAATCGTTTTTCTGTTTTTTTAAAGCCAGGAGTGGTTAGTCACAACGCTATGTTACAGGCATTTCTTTTTACTTCATTGACCTTATCTTTTGTTCTGTGTTTGCTCCTTTTAGAGTTAAAAAGGCCGTGATACCTATTTACACTATCAACAAGTTTTTGTCTTTTATCATCCTGCTGTGAAAGCTGAAGGAGTTTTGCCTGTTTCTCGATCTCTAAGCAAAGATGGTGGATGACTGATTCGTGCGTGCTGCGTTTTTTCCCTCCGCTCCAGGTGAGTGCCGGTGGTAAAAGTGGGGACTGAGTTTCTTTCCATGTTCTTTGTGACCTGTTGTCCTCGTTCACATCCTTTCTCCTTTGCTGAGCTCCGCCGCCGTACTTGAGTCGCTCCCTCCTGCGACACCCTGTCAGTGCGGTACAGTGCACGTGGTTACTGAGGGTTTAAAGGGGAAGGAGTTTCGGGAGATGCAGAGGGAAGTCGGATAGAGGAATGAAATGCTTCCCGGGTCCTCAGGAGGGGCTTGTTTTGGGGCTGGCGGCGGGTGGACGTGGAGCTCAGTTTCTGCAGCCGTCCTCGACGCTTCGCTCATGCTGGAGGTTGTAATAACAGTTCTGACAAACACGCACAGGTGACGAGATCTTCAGCCGTTTGATCTCTGATTGGAAGCGACTGCACCTGTGACACGGGGGGAGATAAGGGGGAATTTCTTTCACAGTGCAGAAGAGAAATGAAGATGATGCTGAGTATTTTAACACATTCACTGACGTGAGCCATGATTTAAACCGTTAGAAACAAACAAACAACCCCAATAATCTTTTTTAAACTCACACAAAATCAGAGAATGAAATATTTTATTTGCATAAGATCTCAGAAACCTCAGAGAGGCCCAGAGACTTGACAGCAACCCCTTGGCAACCTCCAGCGGGTGATTGCTGGAGATAGTGAAACTTGGAAAAAGTGAGCTGCAAAATGCACAGCCTGTTGCTGTGCAATGGTAGCGTGCACAGCAAAAACACACAAAGGACCCCAGATCGAGCCTTGAGGAACACCAGAGCCAAAATCTGACAAGGCTGAGGTAAAAAAAAATGAAGTGCAATAAAAAAAAAAACCTGTGTGGGTTAAAGCATGTAAGCACTGTTACTTCCATTAAAACTTCAAGAACTTTAATTAGAATTTATGTACTGGTAGTGTGCTGATACTGGTACCAGAAGAAATGGTAATGGTTAATTTTGCATCTCTGAAACTTACATTGAGTCTGGATATACTTATTTATACCTATAATGGTATTTTGTTCTGACACTTTCTGATATGACAATGACATATAAAAGCATGCTTAGGTGGAAAAACTGCAGAATAATGATCTTACTTCTGGCAGAAGAGCTGTCCGCAGTTCCTACAATGGTGGCGTCGCTCAGTAAGCGAGAAGCGAACCGTGCAGCCGGAGCAGCTGTCCACCACCTCGTCCTTCACCCAGTGGTCTGCTGCCGAACGGCCGGGCTGGTCGCTGACCGACCAGCTAAACACTCTGCCACGGCCGTCACCTACCAGGATTTTACTGTGGTCCCTGGAGAGAGGAAAGCCCAAAGCGGGAGGGAAGAAAGAGAAAAACAAAACAATTTCATATCTTATTTTCAAAAATATTTGCTTGGACTGAATAATATATTTTCAAAACAAGACATTCTTCAGATGTGCCAAAGGAATACGAGCGTTTACAAAAAGAAACTCATTTCCTGTTTGTCGGTTTGGTTCGACCCGGCTCTCTTACTTGGAGATGGCGAGGGAAGTGATCTCGGCTGGGTGAGCGTTGTCCTTGCGATCAAAAGCCGTGTGCATGGTGAGCTTACTCCGGAAGACCAGCTGGCGCTCCCATCTGTAGCCTGTGAACGCACAAAAACAAACACTTAACTAGCAACATTTTAACGTGAGTCATTAGATCAGCAGACTAATCCTATCTATTTGTCGTCTCCCCTTCAATGGCAGAATAATCACTTAGAACATGAAAACACAGCGTGGTTTTTGCAGCTGCTGGACACCCACCTGCCCTGAGCTGGTTATATGTCCGTGCCTCCATGGTGGAGGGATGCAGCGGCTGAGGCACTGAGCCCTGGCCTGAGTGAGCTGGGTGAGCACCTTTAGTTTGGCCCTCAGAGTAATTTACAAACACGAATCCGTCCTTCTCGTCGATGCTGAGGGTGTCTGACCAGCGGTGAGAATCGTCAGAGCCGCTGTCCATCGACCAAGATGCTCCTGCTCGGGCCGACGGACCTTAAGGGTATTAATCAATGGAAAATTAGCAGGAACAATAACTTTTATCAAACTAAGGTTCTTATATTAACAAGTAAAAACAAACATCAGTGTTGGTAATCTACAGGGGTCGTATTATTGCTCTATTTCTATGACCAGAGATTCTGGATTTGATGTTTCAGCCTCACAGCGGAGCCGCTGCTGATCTCACGCTCTTCAGGAAGTGAGCATCAGAGCGCAGCAGCTAATGAGAGCAACGCAGCACATGCTGCTCACCACAGTTCAGCTGACACCGATGATAAGATTTAAGTTTTAGTTTTTTGCTCTTGCCTGACAACAGAAACTGAGATATCTTTCAATCTGAATGTCCTCATTGACTGATTTCAGTCTGACTGACATAGACAATGGAGGGCAAAACGCTGCTACGCCTTTAACAATAGTGCGAGCTGTTCACTCCAGTAGCAAACAAGTGAACATGTGTTGTGCTTTGCTTACACGTAAGATAATTTTAGTGTTAGTTCTGGATCTGAATGTGTGCAGATTTTAACACAGCTGGTCTGTGCTCAGGGAGGTTTGTTCACCAGCTGGGAGCTGTACTAATCCAGCTTTCTTCCTCATCTACAGAGATGTGAAGACCTTTCTCATGTTTTGGGGCCATGCACAGCTGGTCCTTCCATCTAAAAACCAGAATGTTATTAGCACAGTAGCTCATCCAGCTGACGCCCATCAAAATTCACAGGTTATTGTCGGTAAAATGACAATTGTGACCTTGACTTTGAGCACAACGACCCATTAGGTGATCAGTGTGTGTTTGTTGAATGACCTTCTGTAAAATACTGCAGGAAGAGTAGCAATTTTTGCGGACGGACAAATGGATGACAGACAGCTCAGCATCGCAAAAGCTCATTGGTTCTTTGGCTGAAGTGGTGTGTAAAAAAATTGCTCTACACAACCAGTCATCCACCCATTCACACACACATTGACACACTGGTGATGGCAGCTACATTGTAGCCACAGCCCTGGTGCACTGACAGAGGCGAGGCTGCCGGACACTGGCGCCACCGGGCCCTCTGACCACCACCAGTAGGCAACGGGTGAAGTGTCTCGCTCAAGGACACAACGACCGAGACTGTCGGGGCTCGAACCGGCAACCTTCCGATTACAAGGCGAACTCCCAACTCTTGAGCGATCGTCACAATCGCCCCATGAACACGAACTTATATCTAAGTACCTCTGGGTCTGTGGACGGTGCTACCCGGCTGGCTGCCTCCACCTGTCGAGGGGTTGCGTGGCGCTCTGGGCTCTTGGCTCAGACTGGGCTCGTCTGCATCCGACTCACTGCTGTCATCATCACCATTGTGACTCTCACCGCCCTCTGTGAGACCAAGATAAGTTTGTACCTTTCTACATTTTTTATAGTGACATGCATTGTGTGATTTGTGTTCTGATGACTCAATCTAGCAGCTCCAATGAGCTCATTTATTTCTATTAGGACTCACCAATCTTCTCGTCAGCGCAGCAGTCAGGCACATCTGGCTCTACAGGCTCAGGAGCAGGTGTTTCTGGTACCTGGAGGAACTCCATTCTCCAAAACTGTGAGATTTAGCACAAGGAATACTTTTATAGAATAGAATAAAATAGAATAGCTCTTTATTGTCATTGTTGCAAAAACAATGAAAGGCAGTTTGGCATCTCTTCATGTGTGTGAAGTACACAATAGTGTAAGTGTTTACACAATAACACAGACAATATTTAATATTTTTAGAGTTAAAAAGTGAAAAAAATGACAAGCGTTCTGTCGTTATAATGCTCGACTGTTACTCCTTTTATAACAGCACAGAAAACACGTGTTTGAGTTGTAACAAGTGACTAATAAACTTAAAGAGGGATGTGTATCCACGCGAGCTCACCCTCACAACGCCGTCTGAGTGCCCGGTGACAATGACGTTCTGCGTGTCCCACTCGTTCATCTCCGACACGCAGCAGCAGAGGATCTGCTGGCTGCGGCCAGTGAAGGTGTTGGCGCTGGCGATGGGGCTGCCGTTGATGCTCCACACGTGAATGTAGGTGCCCGCGCAGGACACGATGTCCCCCTGTGCAAACACAAACACACGTCGTGTCGTAAACGATCCAAACTACACCCACAGTTTCTCTGTTCCACGTGTGACGGAGGACAAACTTACCGTCAGCTCATTGATGCACAGAGCCGAGACGGGCGCTCGGTGCCCCCTGAGCTGCGTGACGAAGGAGAGCTTGTTGAGGTCCCAGATGATGCAAGTTCGATCCCGTGAGCCGCTGACGACAATGTGGTACGCCGAAGACGCCGTCAGACACGTCACGGCGTCCGTGTGGCCAAGCAGCGCCTAAGATATCACACGACACGGGAGACGCAATGGCATCAAGAAACTTAAACACCTTAACATGCAGGATTTCCTCGTTTCATTAGTGTGCGGGGAGATTAAAGTCTGCGGATTAACGTTTGTGCTGAATGAACTCAGCAGAAACACGAACCCATCAAACTAATTTCATGGGTCAAACTAATTAAACCCTACAAGGATTAAGCTGTCATTGATGAACTTTGGCAGTCACAGGAGAAACAGTCCACTATCCTTCCTCTGAAGCACACCGTGTTCAGCTTTGACCTAGCCTTCTGATTGGTTGGACCTCGCACAGTTGAGAGTGCTGCCAGGTTTCTATAAATGTTTTCTGCTTTAGGATAATTTAAAGTTTGATGACTGAAGTGCAGCTGCTGCACGAACCTGCACTGCGTCTCTTTGTGTTCATTTACCTGTTTGAGCGTAAGTGACTTTGCCCTCTCCTTTGAGGTTCCCGTCTCCCACACACAGATGGCGGTGCTGGTGCCGCCGGTGATAACCAGCTTTGGGTTTGGACATATGGCACAGAAGATCTGGCCCCACTCTGACAGACACTCGTACACCACCAGCGCCTGAAACAAGATGGAGCATTCAAATCCGTTTGTGGAAAACTGAAAAGATCCACGACAGTAACAGCTTCTGTTCTCGGGACTGTTATCTTCAAGCTTTCCATTCATTGGTTATTCATTCTGATGCATTTAAACAAGAGGCATCAATTGAGTCAGGTGAAGCTGAGTATTTGTAATGATGTAGGCGGCTGTAAGAGAGGAAGGACACCTCCCAATTATCTATCACGACACCGTCTGGGGTCTAGACAAATACTCTTGCAGACACGCAGCAACGAGGCAACAAACTGAGAAAACAGGCAGGAGAAAACCAGCCGCAAACCCCAGCTGGGGTCAGACATGAAAAGGTGCTTCTGAGCATGAGAAAGTGTCACCAAATTAAAATCTAAATCTGTTTCAGCTTGAAGAACGTCTTCTTTCTAGCTGCCAGCAGGAAAACAGAATATATACAGTACAAATCAGATGTAGCTTTAGTGATTTAAAAGCTTCTTTAATGGCTGCAGATCTCATGTAAAATGCATTTTTAGTGAAACACCAGCAGGGGGAAACGGTGCCTTTACTTTTTTCCACGTTTACTAGGAATCCTCAAGGTGAAACGAGTAGCAAACACGTACAGTGGCTCATTTTTAAATTAGGTGAACTTAATCCACAATTACTGAGAAAAGAAGTCGGCAAACACAACATCTGTAAAAGGATGGGGGTCACTAAAAGTATGGGAAAGGGATCTAGGGCGTACAATGGATGAAGATACATGGGATTCTATATTGTCGAACAATGGATTATACATTAGGGAAGCCAGGGGAAAATTTATTCAATACAAAATTCTTAACAGATACTATTATACTCCTTCAAGGCTGTATAGAATGGGGATTGGTAGAGATGACTTGTGTTGGAAATGCCAACAAGCCAAAGGTACTCTGATACATGCCCTCCGGGAATGCCCACTGGTTTTTCCAGTTTGGAACACTGTACTGAATTATTTGCAGGGGGGGACACTTTGTAACCTACCCAGATCACCTAAATTATGTTTACTAGGAGACAAAGGAGAGGTGCCGCAATTAAGTAAACACCAGTTTAGAGTGTTAAGTACTGCATTGGTAACATGTGCCCGTGTCATTTTGGAACACTGGAAGGACTCTCATATTCCAACGCTTAAAATGTGGAAAGATAGAATGATTGGGAATGTTGCATGCGAAAAGATGCTGGGAAAAATACATCATGTGACAGAAGCTGCGCTGGAACAGTGGGACAATTTTTGCACCTACATGTCTACCTGACTTGGACATTTGAGTTTAATACAACATATGTTAAAACCTCACTGTTTTTGTTTTGTTTCGTTGTGTTTTTTTTGTTGTTGTTTGTTTGTTTTTTGTTTTTATTTATTTATTTATTTTTTTAGTTATTTATTTTGTTTGTTTGTTTTTGTTTGTTTGCTTCTTGCGTTTGGTTGTTGCATCTCTGTATTTGCTGTTATAAAATGCAAAATCTAATAAATACTTGAATTATAAAAAAAAAAAGGATGGGGGTCACTCACACATAGAGACTACATCCTGGAGATAAAAAGGTGTTTGAGTAGTTTAAACCTATGAGGAACTGGCTGTCAGGATAACTTCTCACTACTGACCTTGTCGGAGTCATAGTTAGCCAGGCGGCAGCTGAGATCGGCGTAACCCCAGGCAAAGGTCTTGCTCCAGGTGGGAGGAACCAGAACTTTGTTTTGCTCTACAGCGAGGATGCCCTTGTCAGTGGGCACAATCTGTCCCACAGGGTCTTTCAGCTCTGGAAAACAACGCGCACGCACGAAGAAGTGTGAATTTAAAGGAGTTACACACCTTGTATTCGCAAACAGACCCCACGAAGCTTTGTTTACACAGCAATCAGTAGCGCATGCATCCTGTTTACTGAGCAACACTGTGAGCAATTAATTGACCGCATGATGTGCGTGCGTACCTTTAACTGGTGCAAGAGAAGGTCTGAGATTGTCCAAGTGATGGAAGAAGATCTTGTCGCTGTTGGAGCTCGGAGGAACGCCGGCAACGTCGCCGTTGGCTTTACTGCGTACCCGTTTAGGAGGGTGGGGCTTCTTGAACAGCTGAAACACAAACATCAACGACCAATGATTCGACAGCGAGATTTCAACATCTACTCAAACCCAGTTAAAGGCAAGAAACCAACCGTAGTATACAGCACGTTAAATGAGTCTGTAATGCATCAATGTTTGTAATGTAACAGGAACCAGATCAGGTAAAATAAGAGGATCCACCCTCCTTAGAAAAGGGTTAAAATGAACACGCTTCTGTCTGACCTGTTTGGGGATTTGTCCGAAGTTGTTGATGAAGCCGATGGTGGCCGTCTCTTTGAGCGGGTCGTTGATGTTGTAGATGTCCACCTGACCCTCGTAGAAGAGGTGGTGGAAGACGTTGACCGCCTCCACAGCCGGAGGGCCCTGCTGCTTGTAGCCGAAAATCAGGTCGATCCATTCGTGGAGGTGGGCCGATACGTAGTCGCACTCCAACGCCTGCAGCCGGGACAGAGGACGCGTCGACCGTGAGGGCGGATTCAAAATCACTCAGAGTAAAACCAGCCAAGAAGAGCTGATCTCCTACCTCTCTGTGGACTCTGATGAACTCCCGGGGGTCGCCCTTAGCCCAGGTTGGGAGAATGACGTCACCCAGTTTGGTCCCATTCTGCTTGGCACCTGGTGCATGAAAAGCAAAAGAAAAAGCATTAATAACAAAGCAGTGAACGATCCCAGTCAGTTTTTAAACAGTGCTTCGATCAGCTGTGACTCTGATACTGACCCAGGTCAAAGTTATTGGAGTTTAGCAGGAACTCGGGCAGATAGAAGAACTCCGGGATGAGCTCCTTGACGTCGGCCATGTTGTGTTTGGAAGCAGAGAGCCAGGCTTCACGAACGCTGTGGAACATCCTGTCAGCCAGGTCGAAGTGTCCTCCCTGTTATTCACACAAAGACACACTTTAGCCCCCAAAAAGAATTATTTCTATGAATTAAAAGTAGAGAAGGCACAACTCCCAGGAAATGCAAAGAGAGCCCAGCAAACAAAAAAATAACAATACCAGTACTGTGTTATTAATGTGGTTTCACTGTCCTCTGGAGTTTTCTGACTTGCTCTTTTATGGGGCATAACAAGTTAAACAAGAAGAGGGGAACTAAGACATTTAGCTTTTTCTATATAAAGTTGGAAATAAAGTTGAATTAAACAAATAAAATAGAACTTATAATGAAAGACTTGATTCTGCAAAATATGTAAAAAAAAATATAAGTAAATCAAATGTAACTATATATAACTTTTAAAAACCCCTCCTGGAATAGAGGGTTGGAGTTGTATTACATGTTTTAGTTTTCAAGCTGAACTGTCAGTAGAGTCGAAACTCGTCAAACCTGAAGTCTGAGGAAAATCTGTGTGAAGGGCTCCATCCGGACCAGGTAGGAGGCCACAATCATGGCTGACGAGTAGTGAGTGCCGTAGTGGTACGCCGGGGTTTCACCTGGCAAGGCAAAAAGAGCTTAATGATATAGACCAGTACCGTGTATTTTTTTAATTTCATATTTAGTACAGAAATAAATCTAAATAAATGTTATACATGACTCCAACAAAAAATATGCTGGTGCAGGAAGCATCACACATTCAGGAGCTGGCAGGTTACAGTCTAATCCCACTGGGTCTGAGACAGTCGTCACCCACCCGTCTGCTGGGTGGGTGACGACAGCTCAGGTTCAGTTCACTCTGCATGTTTTTTCTGGGCCTCTCCTGTAGGCAGGAGGACCCACATAGCGAGTTTGTGGTACTAAAAGTCTGTAGATGATATTAACACACATATCTGCTCACAGAGAAACGTTATCTGATGGTCTCCTTTCCTTACCGTTGGGGTCTTCCCAGTCCTTGTACCGCTTCTTGTACTGCGTTAGCCGGGTGTCAGTCTGGGCGCCCATCGGCTTGGCGAGGTTACGAAATGTCTTTGGGTTGGTGAGGTCCAGCTCCTGGTGACCAAAAGCAACCCAAACATCATGAAATCACCGCACTGCCCCCGGTGGCATTCATATCAAAACTGGGGTATTTTCTGTTGTGGACACGGAAACATTAAAACAGCAGCAGATAAAATCTTCAGGCACCTCTGAGTCGTAATCGGCCAGGATCCAGGGGAACACCGGATACTGCATCAGGTCGTTGTAGGAGCGTCCGGCCAGGGTGTTCAGATGCATCAGGTACTGGAAGTTACTGATCTCTCCTCGCTACAGAACAAATGCACACAAACACATGTTGTTGAGCCGTGTGCTTTACTTCAAATCTGAAGTCAGACTAACAAATTCAGGTTCTTACCTCCCATCTCTGAGTCACTGACTTCTCACCAACCAGCGTGCTGAGAAGTCCAGATCTGACACAAACCAGGACAGAGAGGATGAGTCGTTTAAACAGCTCAGTGGACTTTTATTAATCATGCACTCGTGATTTTACGTTTGTAGAGTCATTGTGTTGAGACTTAACTACAGAGGTCAGAATCTATTATTTATAAAAATGATATGATGTGAAGGTGGATGTACCCTTGTTCCACGCTGGTGTTGGGTCTCTGGCCTGAAACGGACTCAGAGCTGTCAGCCAGCGAGGGCACCACCGCCAAGAACCTAGAAGAATCAAACACCACCTATTAATGTCTTTACAGCGCACAGAGACTCATGCAACCTGACAACAACGGTGATATACCGGCATTACAGGGAGAGAAAAAAAGCTTTATATGAGCAGCAACATCAATCTCGGCAAAATCCTTCTCCTCAACAGAGATCACGACAACAGACTGAATCACAGCTGATCACTGCTCTCCAGTAGAACCAGATTATCACTGAAAATAACTCCACCCTGACAACAACTCCTAAAACAGTAAGAAATGATCACTTGCAGCGTGTGAGTGTTGAAAAGAGCACAAAATGACAAGTTTAATTAAACTCTGTGATTGAAATGTGAGTCAAGAAGCTGCTGCTTTACATATGTATTCAGTACCTTTGGTAAACCTTGTTGCGAACTCCTTTCTGGAAGGCTAGCAAGTAGTTTCTCCCATCCGCTGAAAAGACTTCCACTGCCATGGGCTGAAAGAAGACGATGGCATACATGAGAGTCAGGAAAAAATGTAAATAAATAGCCCAAAACGTTTACAGATGATCTATCATCATCATTTCCAGCTCCATATTTTTACTTTTGGACTCAGAGAGTAGTTCTGCATGATTCACTGTTCAAAATGATCCTAATTTATCTAACACCAGCCCATAAACTCACTTTAGCTCCTTCTACTTTCCCTTTAAGCCAGATTCCTTCTGTTTGCCTGCACTTATTAAATGACATCATACAGAGCCAAGAGTAGAAAAAAACCTTGAAAAGCCATGTTTAATAGAAGCATCCAGCTCTGTTATAGTATAAAAGACAGAAAAAAGGAAAAACAAAGTAAGTTCCCTATAAACTACTCAACTTAATTATCCTGTCAGTTCCTATATTAAAAGAAAGCATGTAATGGTGCATGCAGTGTGTGTGCGAGACACGTGCATGCTGACCTGCAGCAGGTAGCGCCTCTTGTGAACCTCCTTAATGTCTTCGTAGGCAAAGATGCTGCAGGTTCTCTTTAACTGGCTCTGTCCTTGTCTCGCTCCTCTGGGGATGATGGCCTCGTGCATACTGGAGAAAAAACACACAACCCACTCAAGAGAAGATCCACTCAAAATTTTAATCCCCTGTTTGCGGTGGGTACATTCCCGTGACATGGCTGAGAATGAATAAACACATACATCCGTAATGGATCAAACTAGCTGGTAGTGCATCTTTAAATCACTCCAAAAACTTCAAAGTTGAGTTGAAATCAAAAAAGCATTCAGCTAACAAAAGAGCGTGTCTTGAATAAATCATCAGCTAATTGGCGTATGATTTCAGCTCTGTGCTGGTACAGGACAGTGGGGAAGCTTAGGGGGGGGTAAAAACACCAAAACAACCCGAGGGACACACCACAAAGTCTGGGAGACATCTGCTCCTTTTTCCCTTTTTGGTTATTTTCCAGCAGCATCTCAAAGGAACGGGCTGAGCAAGTTCCACAAAACAATAAATATGAGAAAAGCTTTGCGGACTTTCACAGCGCATGCTCCATCGGCAGCATTACATCATCCCAGCAGCAGAAATTTCCACTGCAGCGTCCACGGGAATGATGTCATCCTTTATTCAGAGAAAGAAAGTGCCGATCCCGCGTCCCCCGTCAGGTGAGGGACGGATACAGAGGCGTGAACCTACTTGGGTGGCAGCGTGTCGATGTCCCTGATCTCCCTGGACACGGTCATGGTGTAGCCGTCGATGACGTAGAAGTGCTCCTTCCCAAACAGCAGCAGACCCTCGCTGGTGTCGAGACCCTGCACTCTGGCACAGCGGTACATGTGCTGAATCTGGAACGCACAACAGCTAATTAGCTAAAGTTTAGAGAGGTCAATTACACAAAGGAAAGCCCCCCAGCTGAATTTCCTCTGAACATGGAACAAGTAAATGAGTGTACTTTCTCCACTGGAGAAGTAGCTTTGAGTAAAACCTCTGATCAAATGCTCCACCTGAGCAGAAACACTACAGTCATTTAGAGGCACGTGAGCCCAGAAAGCTAATAATTAATCTTTCTTGTAAAAACTGACAAAACATCTCGAAAGCGCGACTCAGGGACGTGTAAAGGTGATACAGGTACGTCATGATCAGACCAACCTCTTCTTAAAAAGCTTTGATTCACTAATTTTTCCTTTTGAAATGTCACAAATATCTGGTTACATTTTTATTTTGCTTGTTTAATGCAGGTCTTATTATTTGACAGACAGTATAGAGAGAAACTCGCTTTTTGATTGGGCAGCAAAGACGACTTCTCCGGCTGCAAAGAGACCAGTTTGTATTGGAGTCTCTGAACAGGCTGCCCTACTCTGTGACCTCAGCGAGCACTTTTCCTGATTGGATAACAAATCGTCAGTAAGAAGTCTCAAAATGCCAAGATGACCGATGCGTCAGCGGCTAAGCCCATCTTTTATACACAGTCTTCGTCCAGCACTCCAAGACACGGACTCTGTGACCTCCTCGACTTAGCTCGTCAATGTGTTTACCATCTCTGTTCCTGGAATTTTAAAATGCAGGTCACAGAATTACCGATATGCCCGGCTATAAATAAACTTCAACGCTAGGAAACAATACGTCGAGGTAGCACATGCATTTACGCTTGTTCTCCTTGACAAGAAATACTACATAAAACAATTCTGCACAAGTGTCACTCCTGTGGGAATGATCCTTGGTCTCACAATATTTCAGTAACATCAAGCAGGGAGTTTAAAGCTTTAACAGATGCCTTCTTACTTTAAGGTTAACAAAAAACAAAACAAAACAATAATTTGCGATGAAAATAGATGAAAATGTCATGTGCCTGAAAGTAAAGCTGATTCATCCAACTACTTATGCATGCTTATATATACTTAAATATATCTTAAAAACTACAAGTCCCAGGAATAATTTTGTAGTGTGCTCACAGACTGTATATAAAAGACGGCGGTATCCACCGTCACATCATCTTGGTGTTTTCAAACTGGATAACGATGAGTGAGATCTGCCTGAGAAACGTGGCAGTAAGAGGGCAGTCATTCACCAGGTGGGCATGCCCTAAATCCTAACCTGCTTTATCATCTACTTCACTCTAAAAGGAACCATAGTTCATGAAGTAAACTCAATATTAAGGTGCTGCTGAGGTATTAGCAAACACGAGTCTATAGAGCTATACATTCACACTTGTTTTTGGACCAGGGAGGCTGCCCCCTGCTGTCCATCAGGAAGAATGCAGGTTCAAGGCACTTTTCAGACCTGGAGGTTATATCTTTTATACTGTGTGTGTGTGTGTGTGTGTGTGTGTGTGTGTGTGTGTGTGTGTGTGTGTGTGTGTGTGTGTGTGTGTGTGTGTGTTGTTTAAAAGGTCTTTTTATCAGATGAGATCCTGGGACTGGACACGCAGTGCAATACCTCATCACATAAATAAAGTCAATAACAGAGGACGTGAAACTTGAAATCTAAAACTTTAGAAATCTAAGATGCAGTTTGCTCGTGTGTGACTGTAAAGCAAAGGAATTGGAAAGACAACCAACCAAGTTCTCTGTCACACGCTGCCAACTAGCCAAAGCGAAAAAATCTGACTGCTGCAGCAAGATTAGATGTTCCTGCACAAACTGGAGAAATGGGAAAACATGTCCAGTCCAAACTCGCTAAAGACACCGTGTCACAATTCTGCAACAACTATGTGCAATCATTTGATGAATCGTCACAAAGTTCCCAGTCAATACTGAACAGTGTATTTGGCTGAAATGTGCCACCTGCAGCACAGGAATCGCTCAGGTGTAAAACACTATGATTCTACTACTATGTTAATTATCCACTCATATCTATGTGCTTCCATCGGACTGACCTTCTCTCCCTCCTCCAGGAGTCTCAGCAGGGACGTGTTGTCAGTCTTCTGCTCCTCTTCGGGGCCTCCTGACTCTAATAGCTGCTCCTGAAGCTGGTCCTGACTGTCCTCATCTGCACCGTCCGCTGTGGACCGAGACCTCTTCAGTGGAGCCTTCACCAGGCCTGAGGAGCACAGTGCAAACACAGTGTTACATACAGGCAACACCTCCTTACTTAAGATAGAAACGAATCAGCCCACAGAGAAGGACAGAACTCCTGAATCCATTCAGAAGATGAAACACTAGAAAGGAAGGCCAAATGAGGATTTCTCTGAATCTTACTCTACGTCTAACAGCATCAGTGCCACAGTGCCGTCTCTTTACCTTTGACTTTAGCGATGGTGTCCTCTCCGTGCTCCAGCTCTTGGTGCGTGGTCTCTCCCTCGGTGCTGTGCTCTACAGAGTGCTGGTACATGCCGGGGTTTCCGGACAGCAAACGCATGAAATACTCCTTACTGTCGTAGCTGATGGCGCGGCGGTAACGCAGAGGTTTCTGGGGAGGAGAGGAGGAGGTGAGACCATGTAGCACTGCATGACTCAACTTTGATTAGACTTAAAAAATTTGGCTTTGTCAGCGTCAAAACACATGATTCAGTTAGTTATTCTTCATCTTTATATTCTATGGATCAAAATAAAAGGTCGATATATTGACGATGCCTTGCACGGCTCCTGCGTGACGCTGCAAGAATTTCAGTGAGAGGAGCATCACATAGGGCAGAAACTTGCTGCAATAGCGCAGTGAAGTGGTGACGTGGTTCAGCCTGTGCTGTATTTCAGATTTCACACCCACAGGCAGCCTGCTTCATTCTTCCACTCCCAGAGTTAAAGCCAAATGCACTGGTACCATGTTATTCATGTTGTCACACCCTGTCCACAGACACACAGGTGGGCATTTGAATATCTGCCCGAGTCACCTTTGTGGTAGTTCCTGGTACTGCGCATCCCCTGGACCACATTTTGGCATGACCACAAAGTCTGGAGAGGCTAATTAAATGTAAAAAAAGAACATTTTTAGATTTTAATTGGGAGAAATATTTACAAGGTTTGAGTCCAAATTTGAGCCAAATTTCAACACCAGAACTTTTGCAAAGGAAGTTTATGTTTCCTTTTGTCAAAGCATTGATATGGCAGATTTATAGTTTTTTTGCTGTTTCTCTTCTAATTTTTTTATGTCACATCAATATGTAAAAAAGAAGAAAATAGTGGAAGAAATAATTGAAAAGTGTGTGTTTGGTCGAGTTTTATCATCCATTCAAAGTTAGTGGCTTCTTCTATTCCAACCATACGTACAACTACAGAGGGGCTAATTCAGCACCATTCATGTGAGATACACGACCAGCTTCACATTTAATGGTTTTTCTTTATTTTCATGATTATTTACATTCACATTCAAAGTTTTAGCAATTTTCTGGACTGACTGACCTTGAACTTCTTAAAGTAATGATGAACTGTTGTTTCTCTTTACTTAGCTGACTGGTTCCTGCCATAATATAAATTCTAACATTTGTCAAATAGGGACTTCTAGACGTCTGCACAACACGACTGATGGTACCAACTTCATTAAGAAGGCGAGAAACTCCACAAATGAAGCCTGACAGGCACAGCTGTGACGTGAAACCATTTCAGGTGACGACATCATGAAGCTCATTGAGAGAAAGTCGAGGGTTTGTAGAAGCAAAGGAAAGCGTGGCTACTTTGGGGAATCTTAAATATAAAACACATTTAAAGTTATTTATCAATTGTTTTCTTTGCTACATAATTGCATATATCTTGCTTCATATATTTGATGTCTTAAGTTTGTATCTACAGTGAAGAAAGTAGTAAAAATAAAGAAAAACCATTAAATGAGAAGGTGTGTCCAAAGTTTTCACTAGTAGTGAATATAAAAGACTGAAAGTTTGACTTAATTTTCTATTTATTTTTTTTCACTGATTATTTTTTATTATATGTTACTAAAGAGGACAGGAAAGGACAGGAATGCTGGAATTTTACTGCAGAGCACTGAAAAATGTGTTTTTCTAGTTAAAGTTTAGCTTTTTCCTCCCTGATGTCCTTTCTCTTCTTTGTCCTCTCACACTCAACTGTGACGATCTGTTGGAGGTTTTTCCTGTTAAAAGGGAGTTCTTCTTTTCCACTGCCACCACACGCTGCTCATAGTGATGGTCTAACTGTTAGGGTTCTCTCTGTACTGTAGAGGCTGCGCCTCGCTATATAAAACAACTTGAGATGACTGTTGTTGTGAACTGGAACTGTCTAATGAGAAGTGAACTAAATTAAACCACGGGGTCATTAAATTAGCTTTATGTGTTTTTGGTTGTTCCTAACAAGAACATTTAAGTGGAATCAAATGGAAAAATCTTCAGTGTGGGGGGCGTGTCCTCCAATAATGGCCAAACAAGGCAGGCAAGCCAAAACAAATGAGCTCCAACGCTTAAAGTGAAAACGGCAAGCAATGGTATTCAAGTCCATGGCACAAGAACGGGGCTTTATCAAGCTGCAACTGCTCCTCGAGCATGATTAAATTATACATTAGCAACCAAGCCGCGGGGAATTTGGACTTAATTAAATTCTTTCCAGAAGGCATCAAAGGAGACTCTTCATAAAGTGTTCATGAACTCTTAATCTGAACTCCTAAAGGGCATCTTCAGGAACAGGGAGGTTTGTTTTTTATGCGCGTAGTTTCCATTTGAGCACTGCTGGATGATTTCATCTTTTGAGGGTCACACCAAGCCAGTCAACTCAAAGCTTGAATGTTGAAACAGAAAAAAGTTAAAAAAACAAAACAAAAAACTGGGAATCCCTGAAGCGTTCTCTGAATCTTCATGACCAAATAAATTATTGTGGAGTGGAGAGAGGCACCCGCGAGCAAACAGAGAGGAGGGATTATTTGTAGAGCAAACAAAGCTAAATGTGTCTCAGTGATAGGGAGAGTGAGCCACCGGCTGTGTCACTGCCTCACAGGGCAGCGATGAGCTCATCCTACAGCTCTATTTAAGGAGTGTTTGCTGCTCTGCAGGGGATTGGCTGAAGTTACAGACACCAAGAAGGACATTTTCAATTCAATTCAAAAAGAAACAAACTGGATTTCTTTGCCATGTTTTATTGAAAATGCTTAAAATACTTTCTTTGCCATGTGTTCAAACAAATGCTCGTGCCAGTCCAACTGTGAGATTCAGTTTCAGCCTCTTCTCTTTGATATTGTTTCACTTTGGCTGCATTTCATGCTGTCACAGTGTAGCTCACTGTGACTTTGGTGTCCTTTGTTATGCTTTCGGCTGCTTAGTTGACACACTTGTTGAATTTGTGGACATGGACTTGCACTACTGTCGGTGAACGTCTGGAAGTATGGGTGTTTTCACACCTATAGTTTATTCTGATCTGAATCAGTTGATCAGTTTGTAAACTTTTGGCTTTTCCCTGTTATTTTGTTTGTTTCCACACAGAGAAAAATTCAAACTACACACGAACCAAAACACTTCACTACAAACCAAGAAACCAAGTGAGAATGTTCAGTCTGTCTCATTCGCCAGATGTGTTTGGGGCGGGAGCAACAAAAGTAGAAACAGGAAAATGTTTATCTACATCAGGGGTGGGAACTCCAGGCCTCGAGTGCCGGTGTCCTGCAGGTTTTAGATCACCCTGGGTCAACACGCCTGAATCACATGATTAGTTCATTACCAGGCCTCTGGAGAACTTCAGGACATGTTGAGGAGGTCATTTAACCATTTAAATCAGCTGTGTTGGTTCAAGGACACATCTAAGACCTGCAGGACACCGGCCCTCGAGGCCTGGAGTTCCCCACCCCTGATCTACATCAATGGTGTCTGTGTGGAGAGGATCCCAGTAACTCCAAACCTGCTCAGGGAGCTTCATGGTATGGGTTTCCATGGCAGAGGCACGTGTAGTGTGTAGGTGCCCCAGGTCTTTTTGTGTATGTAAATGTAACCTTTGGACTTAAAAAGGGAAGAAAATGCTGACGTGCTTTAAACCAAGTATTTAAGTCTATTTAAAAAATGACTTTACTGCACATTTGATTTATGACCCCAACACTTTCTCGATAGTATTACAGTCAGTAGTTTGTTGACAGCGACAGTCTAAACGCTTAACCTCAGGCTTAAAAATAGAAACACAAACCATGGGCGACATTACGCTGGCTGCATGCCTCTCTTTACGGTATTGTCATATTTAATTTGCATCTCTGTCTCGTAATTAAACTGGAGAAAACTGAGATATTATGGAGCCAGAGGTTTTCTCCTGGGTGTAAAAAAGGTGCAGTTTAGATTTTAATTCGTCTTGCTAATGTCATTCCTCAAATGAATATTTACCACGAGTCCTTTCATATCTGCTAAAGTCCTGGAAGGGTTTGTGGGAACGTGTGAATGCCGATTTAAAGCAGAGTACCTGTGCTGAGTTGGTGTTGGTCTCCGTCTCTGGGACGTACGGGTAGTGGATGTAAAACATGTCATTGCGGACCATCTTCTTCCTCATTCGGCAGGGCCCCTCCGTCATTTCCAGCATAAACTTGTCCAAGTGGGAGCCGATTGGCGGGCCCCAGAGGCCTCGTTCACGCAGCAGCTCGTATTCGATGGATGCCCACTCCTCCGTCACGTACTTGAGGGCATTCTGCTGCCGCTGCGAGACGGAGAGGATGGACGAAGCAAGAGTGCGGTGAGTCACTTGAAAAAATACTGCTATGAATTATAAATGTCACGACTGCAACACTGGGCTGTGAAATGTAGCCGTCCAGAGTTTCTGTGTGGTCCTGCAGTCACATCAGACTGCACTGTTAGAGCACACTGGTTTGTGCTGACGCTGATCACAGAAATAACTTAAGGAAACTTTACAAAAATAAACTTTGTGCAAAGTTGTTCTTAACTTTTGCACAGGACCAACAGAAAGTTCCCACCTGGTAACCACATGTATGGATGCAGGATCTGTGTGATCACAGCTTAAAACCATCCAGGATGAGTACAAACACTAGCAAGCATGAGTGCAAGGCTGTTATAGCTAAATTCGATGTGTTTGTGCATTTACAGAAACTAATAAAATAACTTAAAGCCTTCAGTTTTAGTTTTTCATCACATTTGCCTTTACAACAAGCACATCTGCTGAATGTTTACTGAGAACAGGAGGGCAGCGTGGCTGTGAGTCACAACTTTTTACAGCTGTTCTGAACTTTGTAAGTTGCTCATTGTGCAATAACTGAAAAGACAGACACAAACTGTGAAAACAATAAAGTAAAAACAAAAACTACAAGAAGAAAATCACCTGTGAAAACTAGCTGAAGAGAAATCCAAAACAAAACTTACATCTGAACTCGTTTCCATATGAAACACTGTCATTTATTTATTCAGTAGCCTAGGAGTTACTGCACCTTACATTTTGTATGCAACCTTAATGGGAGATGAGATGCACTACCTCTTGATATTCCTTGTACTGCATGGCCACCAAGTCCCGGACAACAGCGATGTGTGTGAACATCCACTGGAAAGTCTCCTGTGGACCAGAAATACAAGCCTGTATTTGAAGCGCTCAGACTCAGAGAGTACACGTAAGTAAGAAATCGTGTGTATGTGTGCTTGTTGTTTTCCGTGTACCTGTGCAGACAGGCTGTTCTTATTCAGGCTGTTCTCCTTCTTGTTGCGCCGGACGCCGGTCAGCTTGGAGAGGCCGAAGCCGCTGCTGACTCTGGACAGTTTGGACTGAGTCGCTGGTGCCACTGCTTCCCCACGACTGATGTACTTTTTCTCATGAACTGATTGGCAGAAAAGAGAAAAGTACATTCAGTTTTTTTAACCTTGTGGTTATCTTAACAGTCTGCTGTTTACAGTAAAAGAAAACATGTAAGTCAATGACAGAGGGTGTTAATGCAATTTTATTACTTAAGTTAATCTGTAAAATTCGTGCTTAGTCTCTGTGCTCCAAAGGAAAAATGCACATTCCCTGATAGGAATGATGCAACAAAAATCTCCTTCCTCAGTTTGATGACTGCAGCTGCCCACAAAAAAAAAAAAAAATCAGACTCAAATTGGTAACGGAGAACGTTTGCCTTCAAAGTAAAAGTTGCACCACACTTTCCACAGCTTCACTGCCACACTACAGCGAGCAGCCTGCAAGTGTTTGCGGATAAGTCTGTGTCTTCCATGCAAAATACAGGCAACTGTGGCAAACAAAGTCATTGCACGAGGTTTCTGGTGCAGCACTGTAGACTTCTTAGCCACTTCTTTCACCCACTGACTGCCGACAACCTCCAACAACCACTCACCAGCTGGTTCCTGAATACACATTTTCCTCTCTCTCTCAGTCTGTGGGGCTGAGGCCTGACCTGCACTGAAGCCAGTGAAAAGCAGAGGTTTCTCTTCTTCTACACAAAACAGATGTTCGACAATAACTGTAGAAAATCTGAAAAGTCTGAACTACTTTGATCTGCTGTGGGTTCACAGTTTTGGGCATGTTTCACAACCACAGCTCTGTGATGCAGAAGTTCAGCTTTCCCAGCAAGAGCACAACTTACTCGGGATGTCTCCAAGATTTAACTAACACAGAAGGTAAAGGGGATTTTGTGAGACAGAACAAGTATTTACAAATTTTAATTTAATCATATCTTCTCTCAAAAATAATGCTCCTTCTACCACAGATATTTCATAAGTGCTTAGCAAAGGAAAAACATCTTAGGGCCTTTTCTACAAATTCAAAGAGAACTTCTAACAACATCTGGTTGCCTGCCAAAGAGCCTGGATCAGCAGTAGTGATGGGATTTCCGGCTCTTTTTAGAGATCCGGCTCTTTCGGTTCGGCTCACTAAAAAGAGCCGGCTCTTTCGGCTCCGAACCGGCTCTTCAGGTTGTTTTGTTGCTTTAATTAATTTATTATTAACAATAATATAAAATTATGCACAAAAGGAATTACTAACGTAAAAACAAGTGGTTTTATTTATATATGTTTATATATAAATATATGTGGTGGCCCCTAGAGACAAAACACGTACAAACTCCAAAACACATTTCTAGCATTAACTGAACTTCCAAAGCAGAGCTACTAGATCACTTAAATTACACAATTGAAAGCATGTGTGTATTGTTTGTGTATTTATACACAGGCACTCATATATATATTCAAATAATTTAAAAAAAAGTTCATTTACCTGTTATTACCACACACCAAATCCGGTCGTCGGTACTTGCTGGCTTGTGTAGCCACAAGATAACAAAGGCTCAACACTGCGCCCAGCATCCTGGAGCACTTCTGTTGTCTTTTGTACGTGTTTTGAGTTTTTATGTGCTTCTGAGTTTTTACGTGCTTCGGAGTTTGTACGTGTTTTTACGTGTTTTGGAGTTTTTACGTGTTTTGGAGTTTTTACGTGTTTTGGAGTTTTTACGTGTTTTGGAGTTTGTACATGCTTCAGAGTTCGTACGTGATTTGAAGTTTGTATGTGCTTTGTCTCTAGGGGCCACCGTAAATATACTTTTATTTATTCACTCCACATAAAATGTAATAAATAAATCATATAATACAAAAATCAACTATTCACATTTCAACTTTTAACTATTTAAATTTTCAGCTTTTTCCTTTCACAAATTTAAAGTGAAAAGAACACAAAACACTGCAAACCACAACACAATTAAATATAAATTATAATATGAAAACTAAAAGAACATGCATATTCTCTGTCATATGGACCTGCATGAATAAACTTTCTCAATCCTTTATCATCTGCAACCGAAAATAGTTGTGGGTGATTACTATACCTTTCTAATGTTGTTGTCCCTGCCTCTCTTTCTCTCTCTCTGGCTCTGTTCCTGTGCTACTGAGTGTAACTACCGCCCCTCCCCCCTCTGCCCAGCGTAAAGCACAAGGCTCGCGTGCAGAGTGAAGCGGGAAAAAAGTGCGAGAGAGAGAGGCTGAGAGAAAAAAAAAAAAAAAACCCACGTGACGGCTCGCGATAAGGAGCCGGCTCGCGTCGTTCACGTCAAAGAGCCGGCTCTAAGAGCTATTTCGTTCGCGAACGACCCATCACTAATCAGCAGACGAGTCAAAACTTGGCTGGTGGATGACAGTCATTTACCAATCTGCTTACATAAGCAATAGCTTAGCTAAAAAGACAGCAGATCAGAAAATAACAAGCTCTGTCTGCAGGGGGTTACTTTATTTTGTCAAACAAAAAGAGGCTGACCTAGTTATCTCAAGGTTGCATGAGCAACACTCAGCTACTCAAAGCAGAGAAAAACAAAAAGTGAGCTAAAGTAGGGAGCAGAAAGACTGCGTGCTTATTCCTCTGCATGTGTTTTTCACAGTGTTACTGACCCAGGTGGTTCTGCCAGCTCTTCAGGGCCGGCTCTTCCAAAGCGGGACGGGCTGTGGCGATGTCCACGTGTCCTCTGTCATTGCAGGGCAGAGACACTTTGAAGATGTCCTCCAGCATCTGGCGCTTGCTGTGCATCAGCTCCGTCCACACACGGTTCACCGCCTTCAGCAGGAGCTGCCGCCCTGCAGAGGAACCACGATAATGAGTTTTCCTGTCTGTTTTTGTGCAGAGCAGTTGTAAAATTCCTTTGCAACACATAAAATATTCATTAAGCTCTCCCTCCATCTCTGTCTGTAATTCACCCACATTCACCTCCCCCACAAGCACAGAACAGAACATCTAAGCACATGCCGCACCACAACATACAAAAATACAAGCGTTACACCTCAGCGACTTTCTGGGTTATTTTCACAGCTGATATATGAAGACGAGTGTTTCTAAGGCAAGAACAAACTCATTGGACTTTAAAATTACGAGTGAGGGGACTGATTGATGGTAAAACAACTGCAGGAGACGTCGCTCTTTCAGACAGATCTCTAAACCACTCGGGTTATTTTTGCACTCCTCGCATTTTCTCGTATCCTCTAATTTCTATTGTGTATCTTTAACTGTTCATGATCATCTGTTTTGCTTGTCATTTAAATACTCCAAATCACTGTTAATCATAGCTGGGCCTAAATGATTTATAAAGTGTAAATAAACTGAAGTTATTCTGTTATATAGAGGATGTGCCACACAAGAAAGTGACAACAGTATCTGGGCAGAGGTCATCAGGGTCAGAGTGGCTCTGCACGCAGTCAAACACACTTAAACACACGAATCTGTCTCACCCTCGCTGACGTCGTGGCTGTGCGTGGTGTCAGACTCGTTCTCCGCGGGCATCATGACGTGCCAGGTCGTCATCCTGGCCTCCGCCTCCAAACCGAAGCCGTCCACACTACTGCACACAAACACACACACAGGAGCTGAGTACCATGCTGCCCTGCATAGAACTGAGAGGAGGGTTTGATTATTTGGCTTCTCCACGGCAAACAGGTCTGATCTCTGCAGTCAAACACAGCGCTGTGTTAGAGAAGGTTGTGTTCACCACATGGCTGGACATCCAGTCTGTCCACACCTGCTGCTGTGTGAGGAAAGAAATGTTGTTTTTTTCCCCAGAACCAGATACATCCCCTGCTATCACAATCCACCAGCATGTGAGCAAACCTGACAAAGTCCAGGTTTCAGAAAATAAACATAAGGAGGTGTGACCCAGCGGTAATTAGTTATACAAACATTCCTGTGGGGGAGACTCAGATAATCTCACCGAGTTTAACTACAAGAACGGCAAAACAGTAAACAAAATAAACACACGATGCAAACTTTTCTTCTGTCTTCTGTGCAGAAAAAAAAGGACAATGATTTGTGTTTTTTCTGTTTTCTAACCCTTTACATCATTGTCCTTTGCAAACAGAAGTTGTGACATAACCATAGAAAACGTGTTTGTTGATTATTTATTCCATGCCTAGCTCTTCTGTTTTATCAGGACATGTGGACAATCCAGAGCTCTTCTGCACTATGAAATCTGTTGAACACCTTTAAGTGTGATTCTGAAAACATGCTAAACACTCCTATTTACAGTTTATTTAAAACAAAAACCAGCTTTTAAATCAAAGCATCCAAATAAAGTACCATCTGTGCACAGTGGCCACAACCAGCACAGCTTTAAGAGCTACGGCAGCACAGATAAAGCAATCAGCGCAACAAACTGGCAAAGCAACATTTCACTAAAGCCCTTCATTAACATGTCTTAATGCATCTCATCTATGTGTGTGTTTACAACCCAAGAATATTATTACTTTTGACCTTTTTCTTTACAGGATTTACCACTGAAGTATATTATTACTCAGCCTAATACATATTGAAAGAATGATACAGGAAAGAAAATTTAGTTCAACGTATGAATAACCAATATCAGAGTGTCTACACACACAGCACCTGCTGGTGTGATAGATGCACTTCTATAGTCTGTTGCTATTAATCAAAGTAAAAAGCCTACAGCAGCCTCCATGTAAAGAACGTACCTCCCGCTGTGCAGGCAGATGAAGCAGTGAGCTAGGCAGGCCACAAAGTCCTGGTCGTGGTTGCCTGGCCCGAGCACCAGGTTGCGGTTGACTGTCAGGACCCGCAGGGCATCCAGCAGGGCCACCTGCTGTGCTACCGTCTTGTGGGGTCGGCAGAGCTGGTAGAGCACCGTCCGGTTCAGACAGTGGTAGATAGTGTCGAGAGAAAGTCCCTGCGAACGCCTCTTAGACTGGAGAATTTGGAGCGGGAGGAAAACAAGCGAGAAGCAGTTATGGCTGTTTAATGCTATGAAGTGCATGTGAATAAAGCTGCTGACGAAATATTTCTGCAGGAGGAGATTTGTGTTTGTAACGGGGCTACACTGAGTTAGGAATGCAGAGGATTGTGAACGTAGCTTTAGTATTGGAATGCTGCTTAAGGGCCTCAAAGGGCCTTATTTGAAAAGTCTGCTATTTATAAACATGTGTTTAGACTTTAAATCAATACTCTGCATGTTCATACTCAAGTGTGCTCTAACAGTACGCTCCAGATTTTGGAGCTTCCTGTTTTGTGTTAAAGCAAAACTGTGAGAAAACCAGTTTTAAGCCCGAAACAGAAGAAGTCTTAAAAATTGAAAATGAATATTATTTACATAGAAAACCTCTTTTCTAGTCTTACAGACAAATACATTTGGGACTGTTGGAATAAACTGGAGCACCTGGTGTTCACTCACACACCTGCAGGAAGTACCACACCGTGCCACCCATCACACATCTTTTCCTTTTAATCGACCACTTTGTTAAGGAGCAACTCCAGCTGGAGTTACTCCAGAGAAAACTGAGTAGAAAGTGGGTACATTTCAAAATGCCTGACGAAATCAATAACAAATATATTCCAGTTCCAAACTGTGCGCCTCAGGATGAAATGGATGGCCATCGAATCCACTGAGGGATATTTCCAGGATTCAGGGACTGCATTATGGCTCGAAAAATGAATTACTGAAAATAATCTGCTTATCTTCTCAGCTGCACAGCAATGTGTACACAAACCACCGCAAAAAAGGGAAGACAAAGTCCATGCACGACTCATTTTACTACGTTGCTAAAAGCATTTCCATGTAAGCATACGCATGGGGTACCACTGCAACCCTTATTTAGAATAACAAAACAAAGAAACTGAATCTAATAAGCAGCAAATATAAGAAACACACCTCAGCAGCCAAATCTCATTCTGTGCCCATCTCATACAAAAATGAGGCCTGCAGGACCCCGTCTATCTGATTTGCTCCAGCATCACTTTGCACTGGTTGCATTAACTGCAAGACGACTAAAGGACTGTTTTCCTTCTTATTCCAGTTCAGGCGTCACAGACGCCGTCTCTCTGCCTCCGGCCTCTTCAGGAAAATGTCAGTCTGACAATGCAGGCTGCTCCCAACAATACAGGATTTACATTATGCTGTGTTTGTGAATCTAATGACTATTAAATGTGTGTACAAACCAGACAAAATACTAGTGCCTCCAGCTACACAATGTGAGTACATAAAGGGAGGACGTACGCTGCCTTAGACAGACAGAGACTTTCCGTTTGTATAACATCTGAAAACACTGGATTTATTTGGGTGAATCTACATTTTGGACCATCAGCTGACCAAAAACAGCCTGAGGTCATTTTGCTTGTACCTGTCCAATGAGCTGCACGATGAAGTCCACCACCAGCTTGGAGTCCTTGTTGAACATGCCCTGCCACAGCTTGTCCACCACCCGCTGGGTGAAGTAGAAGACGTTGTTGACCAAAATCTGATAACTGCCCCCGCTGCTGAGGGGCAACGAGGCATCTTCGCCTGGAGAGAGAGTCAGTCACACATCTGTTAGAGGGTTTCCAGATTATGATGGTGAATACCACCAAAATAGGAAAAAGAGTTTAAGAAGGCTCTCTGGTTTTTATTATTTCAGTTAACATTTTTTCACCCTTAGTTTTTATTAACTATGAGCTCACTGACACTGCCTGATGGAGGTGCAAGTGAAAACCTGGTTACACCTGCCAGCTACGCAGCTCAAAGTCTGTGTGACTTCTGATTGGTCCCATACGAGAATAGAGGAAGTGCATGCCTGGTGAATACACAGGACATGAGCGGGCGTCGCGCTGGTCTGTATTTCCAGGAGTAAGGAGGCCTCACGCTGCAAGCGTTTCCCCCTCATTACAGTAGAAACTGTTCGAGTGTAAAAACAGCAGCTTTTTAAAAATGCATTACATGATTGAACAAAACTAAGCATCTCACGCCTCTGCAAACAGATATTACCTTTGAGATTTAGCAGAACAGTGTGACAGGAATATGGGTTTTATTGATTATTTTGTGTTCTACTAAGGAAACAAAGAAAGGTAAGTGAGATGATTTTTGCTGTCTCACATTTTTTGAAGCGCACAGATTTTCTTTTCTTCCTCAGATAGATGCAGGACGATACTCTAAGCACAACAGAAACTCCTGAAGGTGCTTGCAGATCTCCGGCCTTCACATTGTGATTTGCTGACTCATGATGCCTCCATCACAGTTTTGTTCAAAGCCAAAGAAAGAGTTAAGCTGTCCTGCAGCATGCTTATGTACAAGAGCAGGATTTAAGCAATAAGAATGGACCTAATGAGCAGGGTGTCCGAACTAACTGTAGACTCCAGGGAAATAGGTGAGAAAATGCCATCAGTGATAGTGATGATACATTACACCCCTGCCTCTAGTTTGGAGGTGAGAGAAGGAACCAAAACTTTAGTCTGCTGACCTAGAAGGACATCAGCAGCCAGTAGATGCTCCATGACGCTGTCCAGGATGTTGGACTGAAACTCCTTCTGCTGAGTCCTGGTGGAGCGCTCCGGGGAAGCCTGAAAAAACCAACATAAAGGGAAAAGTAAGCAACAGCCATGTTAGAGTGTTTCCTATCCATGCATCTGGAATGTGGGTTCATGTCTGTGTTCTTACCTCCAGCAGCATATCAATGATGGGTGTCTGCTTGCTGGCTGGGGTCATGCAGAGGTTGTCCATGATCAGAACCCTCATGAAGTCAAAGACATATTTTTTGGCCGGGTGGTTGGTCAGGGACGTCTTGGAGCCCACGTTGCAGTATTCAGACTGGCTGCGGTTCATGCCAGAGTCCCCAGTGAAGGCCTTGAACTCTTCGGTGGGAGAACTCGCTTCATCGTCCAAATCACTGACCTACAAAGAATGTGATCTTTATCAAGATCATCTTTCATGAACAGATCATTGTTTCCTCCAAGTTCTTGCTGCTCTGACTTGTGGAAATCTTAGCCATACATCTTAATTCAAAGGCTAGCACACTGCAGCTGTCCCCAAACACCTTTTATTGTGAGGAAACAAACTGGAGAGCAAGATAAGAGGGCCCATGGCTCAGAAGGGCAATAAGTTACAGTTTTACTGAGCCTGAAGGGATATTTACAGCGTACCTGTTGTGTGTTGATGGGACTACAAATCAGAACGTGTGATCACAGCAAATTAAACTCTACATTTTTGTGGAGAGGAAGATGAAACGCTACTAGTTAGATATTGGAGCAATTTTAGGTCAAGATTATTTTCACTGCAAGTTCTTCCCTTGTGCAGAATTTAATTTCTATTTCGAGTTGCTTAAGTGAAAAAATAAAGGACAGATTTACCATCTCAGAGTACGGTCTGATGTTGAAGGGAAAGACAGCGGCTGCCAGGGCACAGAGGAACTCTGGGCTGTGCCACATTGGTGCAAGGTCGGACACGTTGTGGTAAAGGTATCTAAAGAACTGCATGAGTGTTACTGGGTACTCCCTGAGCCAGGAACCTTCCTCCTCTGACTGCCAAGGCTGGAAAGAGACAAAAGATGCAACGCAATGAAACCTGGAGAAGAATTTCCATTAAAGTCTCAGCAGTTTAACAGTTCAAATCTCAGACTGATGCAAAAAATAAATAAAAAGTCTTTTCAGAGCAGTTATTGACACTAAGCCCACGGGCGGTCTAGTGAAGCTTCTCATGCAGGGGATGAGCGCGCTAAAGGTGACGGGAGATTAGAAGAAAAACCTTCACAGAATCCAGACTGATCATAATCACATGTGAGTGCTTTTCAAGCTTGCTGTTAGGAACTGTTAAAACATGCACTTCTATGAAAAGGGCCTTGAATTTAATGAGCAAATAATGGCTTAAAAAGGTTCAACAATTATCCCAAAAGCTTTTTGTAGTCAAGTAGAAATCGCTGTGCAATCTTCCACTGTCTTTACACAAAAAACAAGCTTTGTGAAACTGGCTGCAGATTAATGTTCGTGTTTAGGAAACTACATTGGTAAAACACTTATTTAGAGCATGTGCTACTGTAGAGGAAGCAGGAAATGACCAAAAAAATAAAAAAAAATCAAGAAACCAACGCGTCTGAAGGTTTAGAGGTTCTCACCAGGTTAAGCATGCTGCGCAGCATGGCCAGCAGCAGGAAAGCAGCCTCAGTACAAACGCTATGGATGGAGGCCACCACCGTCCCACTGGATGCCGGCACGCCAAAGATGAAGGTCCAGATAGAGTCCAGATCAAACTGAGAGAACAAACACAGACACTGGGTTTGGGTCACACAGATACATGTAAATCTAATTAAACGAGTCCACTTTTGTATTTATTCATTAGCTGGTTTGACAGGTCAAATTCAGGTTTAAAAGTGAACCCATTATGCTCTTCCTCATTCAGCGTGGTAATCCCTGTGTTGCTTCTGCTGTCTTAGCTCTGTAAACCTTCTGTTTGAACAGGAGGTCGGTGGGGCAACAGAGGGCCGGCTGATTCAAAGCACTGGTCCTCTCACTGTTGGCTGGGTCCCACTGGTAAGATATAAAATGCATAACTGCAGAGTGGATGACCTGAGGGAGTACTCCATGGCCAAGTATGAGATAAATAAGGATAATTCTGAACTGTGAATCGTGCAAAGTTCCCTAAAGAGTCGGTCTATCCAGCCTGTGATGGTTATCCGAGTTCGGGTTAAAGGGGCAACCGTCTAAGCAGAGATGCTCAGACTTCCCTCTCCCTGCCCACCTCAAGCTCTTCTGGGGGACAACGAGGCCTTCCAAAGGCCCAGAGACATAATCTCAATCTAACCCTCCACCACCTTTTTCTGTCTGAGAAACACGGCCTCAGACTTTGAAGTGCTTCTTCAATGAATTCAATGAAGTCCTGAGCAGCGACTCCAAGAATCCTCAATTCACTGACACTGTACTCTGACTTGAAGGTGCAGGGACTCTAAAAAGTCCAAGAATACAAATCTGGAGCTGGAAATGAGCAGCATAGGTCCACTTTAAGCCCTGAGGCTAACAAACGTGTTTAGTTATTATTATTAAAGAAGGTTGGGTATACTAACATGTACCTGCAGGCTGTCTGGGAGCTCGATGACAGGCTGCTGCAGGAAGAGAGCCATGAGCAGGAAGTAGAGTTCGGGTACGTTGGTGTGTTTGGGCAGCAGTGTCTGCAGAACAGGGAATCCTGGGAAATGGCAAGCGTCCCGGTTGATCTCCCGCAATGTGGAGCGCCCGCCGGCACTGCGACCCACGTTGAATCCTAAAAAGAAAGTTGAGAGAGTGAATGTTAAAAATAAAGCACAAAGGTAAAAGGGTGGCACCCTATGACTACTGCACCTGTAGGCAGCTCTACATGCAGGTGTAGTGCCCACTTTTGGGTTTAATGAAGCAAAGCTATGAAGGAGATGGCTGCAGTAAAAATCCAGGACTAAACTAACACAATCAATCAAAGCCAAACAGATTTGTTACACTAAAAGAAAAACTCCAAATCTGAATAAAACTAAGGACTTCTACCTGATAGCGCTCATTCTGTTAGAGCAAGTCTCTAATGGGGAGTTTCCAGCGCTAAAGCAATGGTTCTCAACCTGGATGTTTGCAGGAGTGTTATGGTGTAATAAATACAAATAAAAGACCGAAGTAGGGCTGGGCCATATTATACCATTCCCATATCGCGATAGAATATGGGTAAAACGTGCATGCGCAGTGCCTTTGTTTTCATACGCACATGGCCGAAAAAGCATGGCGGCAACGGAGAATGAGAATGGAGAAGGCGGATCGTTGAGTGAAACGGATGAACCAGAATAGGTTTGTGAAAATGGTGCCACTTCAGTGATGTGGAACTGGTTTGGTGTTTGTCCGTCAGATCGTTCAGGTCCCAAAGTCAAACGAACACTGCAGCATCACTGAGAGTAAAAATCTGTCTAAATTCTTTCATCTTTAATAAAACGATCAGCATTGCTGCTTTACCAGGTGTAACTATGAAGTTTAACTTCCAGGCATCCATGAAAACAGAATTTATTACATTTAACGGAGTTAGAAGTTAGCAGGAGGTTAGCGGAAGTTAGCTCGCTAGTTACCTCAGCATGATATAGCATGTTCTGACTGAGAGATTTCTGAAAAAATTCAAACGTACAGCTCTGCTATCACTTCCAACATAAATGAAGACAGGAAACTAAACAGCAGTGACGTTTGTAGGGTTACTGAAGTTGGGCTAGCTGGTATATAATGATGTGCTACGTGATCGCTAGCGACTCAGCTATGTTAGCATAACATAAACAGTGAAGCTGGAGGACGAACACTAACACTTTTCCACTCGATAAAAGTTAAGGTGAAGGTTCCTGATGGTTAGAGACAAATACAGTCGCATGGCAGGATGCTGTAAACGGACCAAACTTCAGTCAGAAGAACAACTGAGACAATCCATCCACAATACGAGGTTAGTCATTAATATACTGCAACAACATGGGAATAGAGCAGCTGTGATAGAATACAGCATTAATGAATCAATGGTACAGAAGTGGAGGAAGCAAGAAGAATGAGTTTAATAAAGTTTAATTTATCTGACAGCTTTGTTTCACTTAATGTGCCTTATAATCCCATGCACCTTATGGTCTGAAAATACATATTTGACTTTTTTATTTGGCACACTGCAGTTTAATGTTGCAAAGCACCTCGTTTTAACTTCAGTGGATATTATACGTGGTTATGCTCAGGATATGTTTATATAGGTTTAATGCACATAAAACAGCTGCTTGTTTAAGTGAAAATACATGGATGGGGTTTTTTTGCGCTAGCAAAGTTGTGGAGTTGCATTTTGTCTCGCATCAATTATATCGTCAGTTATATCGTTATCGCAAATTTTCAAATCTATATCGTGATAAATATTTTTGGCCATATCTCCCTGCTCTAGACAGAAGTTTTATGGAAATATTAAAGCAAACATCAACATCTGAAATTATTCCAGGCTGGTAAATCCAGTTTTGAAGAATCAGAATGGTTTTTACGCCTGAGCAATGAGAAGGTTGAAAACCACTAAGTTCAAAAGGAACTATGGCATGATGCAGCAGCAGGGGAGAGCGGGAGGGTGAAAATGAGAGAACCAACCCTTGGCTGTTCGGCGCACAAACTGTGCAGCTCTCTGTTTGCTGAACGAAGGCCAACTCCGACGGAAAGCGTTGCCAGAATGAGGAGAGGCGTCTGCTGAGCCATGTTACAACATACAGTATTTACCTTGGAAATCACGATTTCTTACTTGTGACTGTTCTAAGAGCGGGTGCTTACAGGTTTGAACGTCTGGAGCTAATACACGCACACATCCCTCAAAGGCGAGTGCCTAATGTTAACCAAATCCAGCCTCTCAGCTCCAATTTTGTGCTGCAATGACAGCGAACCCACGCTGCTGCACTCACCCAGCACTGTGCCGATCTTATTGGTCAGGACGGAGTCGGTGTGGTCCAGCCAGCCTCCTCCGCACAGGCCCTCTTTGAAGCGGTTGAGGATCGACTGATTGGACAGCAGCACCACCAGGATCCACAGAGCTGCCGTCACTGTGGTGGAGTGGAGATGTTCTTCCATGAACATCAGGAGCCAATCAAAGCCCAGCGTTCGCACCAGCTCCTCACACGCCCTGCAGGGAGAAAAAGTTTTGCAGGTTTACTTTTACTTTAATATCAGTTCTTTTCACAACATTTTAAATACTTTGTCAATATTTCTGCTTCTGCTTGCTCATTATATCAACCAGTGTCATTATAATCTCCATCTCTGTCAGCCGCTGGGCATATTGCCATTATTTGAGTCAAGTTGAGCCATATTCCAGTAATAACTGGAGCTAAATAGCTTTTTAATGATAAAAGTCTTTAAAAGATCAAAGAACAAGAATAATGTTGTGTGGCGCTTTTATGATTGATTATTCATAGTTTTCAAAATAAATAGACAGCCTGAGAGTTTGCATTTTAACTTGAAGCTTTCAGGATGAGCAGATATGACAGAAGGAGCAAATAACAACACCCAAGGCTAGAAAAATTAAAAATGCTAGTTGGCTTAGTTTGCAAACTGCAGTTCCTCAACTGCCCACTTGGGGTGCCTCCAAGCTCAGACCATATAAAAGTGTTTTCACTGTTGCAGTCTCTGCGCTTTGAGGCAGGAAGTGATGAATGAGCAGCAGATCTTTTTTTGACCATTTATGTACCCAACTTTACACAAATAAGTAAGCATGCTAACAGCCTACTGCACAAACAGATTTAATCTCTGTAGCTAATTTCGATCTTCACAACAACTGCATGGGGTGATTTCATTTATTATTATTTTTAAATAAAACATCTTTTTAAGACTATTAAGGTTTAAAGTTATAACGTTAGAATTATGGCAGCTATGATAGATGGTAAATGCTGACACAGGCAGCTGTATCTGCCTGTTAGGCGTTAAATACGCTAACCAGAATCACTAAACTGGAGTTTGCGACCATGTTTGTGTTGCTGCCTATTTATTAAAATAATGTGGCTTAAAGAGAAGTTAATTCTACCAACAGACGATCCCAGAGCTCTGTGCTCCAGAGTGAAATCAGAGTATGTTAGTTAGGAATTATTATTAGCAGATATGTGTGTCTGTACCCCTGCAGTCTGTGGATGGTCATTAAGCTACAAGCATAACTTTACTTCTCTAGTTCAACGTGGCATGGCTCTAACTGCTATTTTTTTAATCTATACAACGTCTGGAGGAGAGCGGTGTCTTACTGGGCATTAACTGTGCACTTCTCTTTCGTGGTGAAAAGCAGTTTAAGAAGGCTGTCCAGCAGTCGATTTCTCAGCAGAATGAGGTTTGCTGATAGGAGGCCACCAAAGTCATCATCATTTCCTGCAGATGCACCAAATGTTTCATATTTATTAAGGATAGAAAAACAGTCAAGCACTGACCATATACTTTTGGCCACACGTTATTTAGGATAGAGGTGCAAGAAGTCAGATCAACACTAATATCACTCATACCTCCGTCTATCTTCTCCTCATTATTGATTTCCATGACAACAAACTTCTCACACACGGCAAATGTGGGAAGAGTGGAGGAGATGAACTGGCCGAACCTGTGGAGACAGCAAACGGTCTTATGCTGCACTGGCATGGATCATCATCACCGACGTTCACGTAGCGGCTACACGAGCGCGTTCTTACCGCAGCAGGTCGTACGGGTTGGGGAAGCCTTGCAGCAGCAGACTGAGCACGTTGCTGATGGCGGCGACAGTGGGCTGGGACAGCGTGGTGTCTCTCAGGGTGAGCAGCAGTCGTGGGATGAGCTGAAACTCTCTCAGGAGTTTAGCATTTTTAGCCGCCTCACTATTCGACACAGTCAGCAAAACACACAGTGAGACGCTTTCACGTTAAAATGAAAATAATTGTGCCAATCAGCAGTTACAAAAAAATAAAAGTCATTTTATTCTTCATGTGATCTGTTTCTTGTTCAGGGAAACTTCCTTCTGACACTTGCCTGGATTCTGTCAGCAGTTCAATGAAGTGCTCGAACAGAGACAGATGGAGCTCGTAGGGAGCGTGCAGCCAAACCTGAGGAGCAGACGGAGCAGACTCAGACCCTGCCGCACAACTCATTTCTGGCAGCACAAACTTCTGGCACAGAGTAGCTCAGTTCCTTAACACTTCAACATCAAAAAAACACTTTTTTTCCCTTTCCTGTTCTAACAAATGCAAAAATATACCTGCAAACTCTCCGTTTTATTAGCCGAGACGGGTTTAAGTGGAACAAGACTTTTATCAATGCTAAATAGGCAAGCTTTCTTTGACAGCTGCACACTAATGTCCTTATTTCAGTTGGCTCACAAGCATTATGGGTCAACGGGCCCTGTAAACACTCACCTCAAAGTCACACAGTAGGTCCTGGAAGGCCGTGGAGTTGGGGATGATGGAGGTTTCGTGGCCGCTGTCAACTGTTCCCACTAGAGAGAAGGTGAGGTGGAGGATGTGGCTGTTTAGCAGCGAGCGCTTCTTCTTTAGGAGCATAGCCAGCAACTAAGGAGGAAGACAAAACAAATACACATTTACAAATGTTGAAGTAACGGGACACAAGCTTTGTGTACAGACTTAAACTTGGCTTTCAGTCTGTGAACTCATTGCTGGGTCATATTCACATTAATCACACTGTCACTAACAGTAGTCTGTGCTTAGTCTGACACAGAAACACATTCAAAAAATATGTAACTGGAGACAAATGAGCATCCATCCATCTTCCGCTTATCTGGGGCCGGGTTGTGGGGGCAGCAGCCTAAGCAGAAAAGCCCAGACCTCCCTCTCCCCAGCCACCTCCTCCAGCTTATCCGGGGGAGCACCAAGGCGTTCCCAGGCCAGTCAAGAGATATAATCTCTCCAGCGTGTCCTGGGTCTGCCCTGGGGCTCCTGCCAGTGGGACATGCCTAAAACACCTCACCCAGCGAACCACCTTAACTGGCTCCTTTCGATGTGGAGGAGCAGCGGCTCTACTCTGAGCCCCTCCCGGATGGCTGAGCTCCTCACCCTATCTCTAAGCGAGAGGCCAGCCACCCTTCAGAGGAAGCTCATTTCCCCGATCTTGTTCTTTCGGTCACTACCCACATCTCGTAACCATAGGTGAGGGTAGGGACATGGATCAACTGTTAAATAGAGAGCTTCGCTGTTACACAGCTCCCTCTTCGCCACGACGGATCGGTACAGCGTCCGCATCACTGCAGCTGCCGCAGCAATCGTCTGTCGATCTCCCGCTTCCTTCTCCCATCACTCGGACAAATGAGCATTTTGTAAACAAATTTAGAAAAGTAGAAGCAACACCATTAAAGTACAACGGAGAGCATTTATTCACACACCACGTGTGTGAATAAATGCTGTGCAAATCGCACTATTCATTTAAACACTACAGTGTTTAAATGTGAGAGAAGCGAATGCCTTGCGTCCCAATTTACGAATGTTTGGATGGCAATTTTTAGAAAAACTCAGTAATTATCCTGGAAATGTAACTAAAACTTTTAATTTAAGTTTTAATAACTTACCTGGTAACCTTTGATGCGCTCCATCTCCTTACTGGCCAGCGGGTTGCTTTTTACAACACACACTAAAGCCTTGACAGCCGCATACAGTCCCTCCACATCTGACGCCATGGCAACCAGACCCAAAATGGCCGCTGCCCCTCCCACATACTGCAGGTTGGTGGCCACAGGTTTGGGCACGAATGCACGAACACCTGACGGAGGGAGAAAGAGAACAAGTGAGTTTTCATCCACTAGAGAACAACGTTTGGTATTCTGAGTCGCGCAGATTTGGTTTACCTAAATATCCAATCACAGCAGCTCCGATGGTGCGTGCGGGACCATTAAGGTGACCGGCGGCATTGTGAATCAGTTTTACTGGAGTGGCATTTTCATGAGAGGACACAGCGAGCTGAAGAAGATGGAAAAGAAATGACAGAAATTAAAAACACACACACACACCTCAAGTATGTCTCCAGACGGCAACTCGACGGTTACTTTTAAACTCTCTACTTCGTCAGAGCCGCTTTCACACAACTTTGCACCATTTCCTCATTTGTTAGTCAAACGTTTGTTGCTGTGGATGTTTGTCTATGAGTAAGAATGTTTTACTGTTAGACGCTGCAGTCTTGCACCAAGATCTGATCAAAAGCTTTACTGAGCTGAAATGAAATATTGGATTCTTTCAGTTAATTCGGGGAAGGTAAAAACAGCATTATGCAACATTGGCATTTAGAATAATTGTGTATTTATGGAGTTTTATTTCTCTCAACATGACACCCATGTTTAGCCAAGTGAGAGGGTGTGAAAGACCCAAACACTAGGCTTAGTTTGCTAAGAGGGAAGTGATAAGTGATAAGTAATTTCCCCATGGGGATCAATAAAGTATCCATTATTATTATTATTATTATTATTATAATGCTGCATGAGAGGACAACAACTTATTTTCGTTCCCCTCTGCACAGTGAGTGAGTGTCTTCCTACTCTGTGACAGGTCTCTGCTGCAGAATTGCTGCCTCTGTAATTCTCTGCACTTCACTTCCTGTGAGTCGCTGCGGGAGACGGAGCAGGAGAGACGGGCAGGCTGGGAAATGACTTGACAAGTGTGGAGAAAGAGATAACACAGAGCTCATCTGGAGCTCCAACACACACTCGTGGTGGGACTGTGTGTGCTACTTCCTTTAAATGCATCATTTAAATGCAATGGACTTGAGTTTTCTGTTGAAAAATGAAATTGACCTTTGCAAACCATTAAGTGTGTGAATGCACATCCATAGCCATTTCCAGATATGCACAGCAGCCCTATACTTTCCTAGAAGTTTCCTAGACAGGGTGCATGTGTCCGATGTAATGGAGTACTTCATGTAACACGAAGTCATGCAAAGCAGGTGATTCCCTGCTGCGAAAAGGACGTCTGTGGAAAATGCCCCAATCTAACAATCCTGAAATAGTCTCAAATCCATGTGTGAAAACAGTGTGTTTACACTTTGGACCTCAATTTGGAGTTTTTCTGCTTGTATTTAATTATTTATTAACTTCAAAGTCTTTCCTCTCTGCAAACGTTACACTTGTGCTAAGGGTAAACACGTCACCACATGGCACAGTAGCAGAGGGAGAAGACAGGTTTCTTTTTTCAGTCGGTTACGTCAGCCAGGATGATGTCATCTCAGCCAGTGTGCTGCACACTTCAATAGAAAACTGAATTTAGAGTTACGGTTTAAAGGTTACTGTAACGGAAATAATAGATTCTTCAATGAAACTTTGACAGAATATCTGACAGTAAGATTTCCATTTAGCAGACAAACCTGCGGTGACAACAACATTAAAGCAGTGACTTTTAATTCTTTGCGAAGTCGTGCGTCTGACCTGTTTGGCGATGGCTTTGCTGTCCAGTTTGTTGTAGCTTTTCCTGATTTTGGCCACAGTGAGAGTCAACACAGAGAGCGCATACAGACTGAAAGACACCTTCTCCTCTGGCACCAGCACCACCGGAGAGGCCGGCGCTACCTCCGCCTTGGAGTCCTTACCTGCAGGAAGGGAAAAATGGAGAAGGTAAAAAGTGAGTAAAAATTTTAAAAAAAAGAGGAGCCATGTATGGATGAACGCTGGGAGAAAAGAAGTGATGCAAGGTGGTTAAATGACAGAACAAAACTAAAGAAAAGCATTAAAGTAGAGCAAGGATTTGGAGCCTGGTTAAAAGCAGGTCTGCAGACTGTACGTCGAGGTCTGGTGGTCCACTCACAGGGGAGGTAGACGGCCTGAAAGCTGCCCACGTAGTTGGGTCCAAGCTCATAAATGGCAGCGACGCTGGCGGCAGGTAGGAACTCCTCCAGGAAGTGGGTAGGCCCAAGACGCCACACCAGGCTGGAGAGCTGGCGCTGGGCAGGGGGTGTCCCTATGTACCCATAAACAGTACTGACGACAGGAGGGTTGGTGGAGCTGGAGCCGCCTGGAGCGCTGTGGATGTAGTGAAGCTGGAGAAGAGGAAAGGTGAAGGTAATGACTCAAAAGAGGGATTTCTATAAGATATGCAGAAATACGACTGAGCTGACACATTCATGTTCTCAGACAGTTTTTTGTGCTATGAAATGCAGACGTAGCCCGCCACAAACTTCAGAGACTACAAAGAGAAATGACTTACATTTGACTTGTTTATTGGCTCAGATCACAACAGAGCTTCAGAGCATGTGAGATACACAAACTCATTTCAATTATATGCACAGTTGAAGTTTGAACCCACTTAATTGGGAACCGGTCCCGTATGCTGTCCCCTCTGACAGGATTAAATAATCATCAAGTCTATATTTCAGGGAACAGAACTTAAAAACATCATAGATCAAGGGCTCTGATGATTTTATCAGTTAATATTCTCTGCTGGGTCAGTGCACAGACACACATGATTTACTCCTGCGTTTGTCTTTTGTCAGTGTGAGTCAGAGACTGATGAGTTGATAGTTTGCTCTGATAACTCCTTTTGTGTCCTTTTCTTTGGGGAAGCAGGCTAATTAAATATGCATGCGTTACCTATTTACGTCAGTGATGAATTAAATGGCTGGATGGAGCTGATAAATAATCGAGTTGACCTATCAGCTCCTGGATTTTAACAGCTCAGATGTGCGTTTATGTTCTAAACACGTCACAGGCACAGTGAAAACAAGCAGAAATAGTTATTATTTAGCTTACTGCTAACAGTTCTAAACTAAGCAGAGGAGGAGGTATCTGGGGGTCTCGTTCACGAGGGGAGGGGACAGTTGAACGGGAGACTGGCAGATTGATTGCTGCAGCGTCTGCAGTGATGCGGATGCTGCACCGGTTCGCTGTGGTGAAGAGACAGTTGAGCGTAAAAGTGAAGCTGTCGATTTACATCCCTAATCTCATCTGTGGTCATGAGCTCTGGGTAACGACTGGAAGAATTAGACAGCGGATACAAGTGGCGGAAATCAGAAGTCTCTGAAGGGCGGCTGGACTCAGCCTTAAAGACAGGGTGGGAAGTTCAGTGATTTGTGAGGGACCCAGAGTAGACCTGATACTCATCAACATCAAAAGAAGCCAGTTGGGGCAGTTCAGGCATCTGGTTAGAAAGACTCCCAGGCACCTCCTGGGCGAGGTATTGATTACTGGGCATGTCCTACATGGAGGAGGACCTGGGGCATACACAGGACAGCCTGGGGCTTGCTACACTGTGGAAGGTCTGGGCTTCTCCGATAGGCTGCCGCCCTGTGACCTGGCCGTGGATAAACAGCAGGATGGATGGAAAAACGGTGCATCTTAACTTGGTTTTCAGACTTCGACCTATCAGACCTACTCAGAATTTTAACTTATGTCACCAGAGCAGATGGAGAATCTGTCTCTGCCTCCGGCCGCCCAGCACTCAAGACTAAAGTGCGACTGATTCCAGTAAAGAACATACGGCAGAGTTGAGTAAATAACTACACATGACGAATGTTCGGGAAATCTGTTCGTCTCACGTGTCTGAAAGAAAAAATAAATCGGTCGATACTTTGGAATATCAGATTTTTAAATCACCAAATATTGTTATCGATCTTAAAAATCCAATATCAGGTTCTTACAGACACAACATACTCGGCGGCCATAGAGGGACATTCAAAAAGTCATCTGCACTGCAGGAAGATCCACAATGAGATCAGGAGCCATGCTTTTGTTTCAAGGTCTCAAAAAAATCTATTTCAAAGTGCAATCGCTGCTGAGTCCAGGTGGGTTCCAGTTCGCACTGAAGCATCCCCGCAGAGTAATCCTCTCACCACCACGTTTCACCGTGAGGACGGTGTTCTCTGGGTTGTTCACCTCCTCCTTTGTTCTCCAAACATAAGCAGCATCTCTTTGGCCACAGAGCTCTAGTTTGTTTCATCTGACCTAAAGACGCACTTCCTGTGTACATAATCTTTCTCCAGGGTGTTCTTAGCGTACCTTTATCTGCAGAAGTTGGGTTTTTTCCTGTGTGGGGTTCCAGTGATCGTCTTCTTTGAGACTACAATGACTTGGCAGTTGTTCTGGGGTCTTTGGACACATCAACACTCAACAGTGTCTTTGAAATCTTTGCTTCTACCTCAGACAGGCTTGTTCCGCACTGTGTGGCTCTCCTAGAATCCTTCTCACTCCAGTTCTGGATATATGGAAACGCTGTGATAACTCTGTATATCCATTTCCTGCTTTGTGAGCATCAACAATTATTTTAAGTCTGAACTGATTTCTTTGTTTTTAGCGTGATGCTTTCTCAAGTGACAGTTTAAACCCTTGCTGAAGTTTTTATACTTTGTGTTAATTGAAAGATAAACTCAGTTTTAACTTGACTTTAGACCGTTTTAAAAACTTAAAGCACATCATTGTACAGCAGTGGTTTGTGCAAAGCTCAATAAAAAGTCAGGGGCTAATAATACTGACACAGATAACTTTTGTTTTTTTCTGAAATAATTCTGTTGTTTGTTTTTTTATTTAAATAAACAAACACGTGGAGCCTTTTTTTTTAAACAACCAGGGCCTTAATAGTTCATTCTTAAAATCACAAGATTCATTTATGACCAATCAAAACGCCTGATGTTACACAACAGTGAGTGACGCAGAGACACTGACTGTGGGAAGGATAAAAAGGGATATGAAAGGAGAAATACTGCTCAGCACAAAACAGCATTTCAGCAGTTTTCTGAGCAGACTTCATGTCAGAAATAAAACGTATCATCTATTCATTATTCACACATCAAGCCACTCCTGCTGTTGTTACTGGCTACTTTTGCCATTTAGACCACCTGGGAGGTGCCTGCACACCTTTTGCTTTACTGTCACTCTTTTACAAGCTAAATGCAACCACACGAACACTTAGACCCATATGAGACACACGACCAGCCTGTTTTTTCCTGTACATGGCCCTCAACAGGAAATGAAGCCGCTGTTATCAGTGCCGTTAAGGAGAAGCTGTGACTTGCGGTCTCAGCCTATTCCCTATTCTTCTGTCTAATCTCAGGGGAATCTAAAGTCACTGAACCACAAACCACATCACAGTCTGCTGACTGCAGCACTCAAAAGCTGCTGTTTAAAGGTCGGAGTTAGAAACGTACGCCACTGCTGCTTCTCAACGCCAACCGTGATCAGAAGTCCAAATAAGACGAGCTAATTATGGTCGACTTCCAAACACAAAGCCGTTGTTGCGGCGTACTTACCTACTGATGCATAAGAAACTATCAGCACACTCATAGTTTTAAATCGGGCACTAGCTCACCGTTTCTTTATACAGCAGCTGTCTTTAAAAACAGGTAACCGTGAATATGAGATGATGGAGATAGTTTTTATGTATATGACATATAGTCTGATTTTATACCCATAAATCCATCTACATTTATTACAAGACTTAACTGATATATCCTATTAAAGATATACTGGCAAGCTAGGTTAACCCTCCTGTTACTGCACCTTTACCAGGGTACAGGTTTACAGCTGGAGTTTGTCCTGTGGTGCTGCACTGCTCTTGTTCTGTTCATGCAAAAAAAAAAAAAAAACCCAAAACTTCCAACAAACACCCTGCATGCAACAAAGCCTGTTCACCCGCGGTTGGTCAACAGAAACTGGACAGTTTAGTACAGTTTTCCTAACAGCTGGATCTCGACAGGAACAACAATGCGAGATCTGCAATGTGGATGTTGGTTATTGCTGACACGCCGCGTACTAATTTTACCTTGACAGTGCTGATGAGCTGGCCGTCGATGTACAGCGTGGCCATGCTATTCTTCAGCATGCCTTTGCTCATGACCAGCACCAGGTGGTGCCACTGGCCCTCGGCGATCAGCTCGCCACAGCGGAATCGAGCGCAGCAGGGAAGGATCTCGTAGAAGGAGGCTTCTTCGCTAGAATCATCCGCTGCTTGATGGGGGAAGGCAGAGAGAAGCAGGGGGCAACATCAATGAGCCAGAGAGCTCCAGCAGAAGTGAGTACATTAGCTCAGGGTTAAAGCCCCAGAGAGGAAGCCTGTTTGGTCGTAACAGAAAGTGCACATTTCTCCCACTTGCTCTCTGTAACACTGGAAAGGTCATATTTATCAAATATAATCTCTAAACAAAACTGTATCAGCATTTTAAACTCAAATATCTAACAGAAAGTTTTAATTTCTTTTCTGGGAATATATCCTGTATGAAAGTGCATCATCCCAAAAACAAAAAAGTAATGGCTTTTGGCATACAAGCTTGAGATTTCACAGATTTGAGATAATAATTTTCTCCTGATGGTTCACCAAAAAGAATCTTGAAGCATAGACAAAGTATAGAGGTCTAGAGGATGGTTGTGCAGCGGCGGATTATTAATTCTTGTGGTTATGCTGCAAACCGGAGTTTAAGTCTAGTGCTGCCACTTACAGTATGTCTGCAGCAGCTCCTCCTTGGTGGAGACGGTGAGCGAGCGGTCTTTGGCTGACAGCACCACAGCCAGGCACACATAATGCTGCTCCGAGGAGTTGGCCCGACGGACGATGGTCAGCAGCCGCACCGGGTGGGCCTGAGGGGATGTGCTGAACCTCTCCACGCAGAACCAAGTGGAGTAACTCAGGCCTGATGGGGGAGGAAACAGGCGCTCGCCTGGGTAAGGAAGGGGGGAGTGAGAAAAGATAGAGGTTTATTTGTTTTTATTCATATATATATATATATATATATATATATATATATATATATATATATATATATATATATATATATATATATATATATATATATATTTATTTATTTTAAAAATTCACAATTATTTTTATCTCAATGCTTTACATATTAAATCCATCCATCCATAATAGATGGGTCCACATTGTGGGGCAAACAGACAGGCCTCTCCCCAGTCAACACCTCCAGTTCTTCAGGAAGGCCACAGAGGTGTTCCCAGCCACTGGAGACACGTAGCCTCTGAAGTGTATCCTGAGTCTTCCCCTGGGCTTCCTCGCCACGTGACCTGCTCAACAGGTGAGCTGACTGAAATATCTCCACTCGTCCTGCTATGAGCCCACTTGTCAATGTAGATTGACCAGAGTGTGAAAGCAACACAGTGAATTGACTGTGTTGCTTTCAGCTCTTCTCTTTTTCTCATGCATCATAACACATTTACTCGGGGCCATGATACCTACATCTATGTAAACATCGCTAGTGGCTCAATGGACTGTTTTAAGAAAGACGTAAAGCTTCAGGGACCAAAACTGAGCTTTCATCAGTTTGTGATCAAAGACATTTTCGTCACTTTACATATTTTTTGGACAGATTGTTTGTTCTCGTCTCGCCAGTCCAGAAAACTAGAAACTGAGTTATTGTAGGCTTGATTTTTTTTTATTATTTCTGATCTTAAATGTTGTGTTTTCTTGCATTTATTAATGTGACATACTGCAAACAGCTAACCTATTTGACTCATCTTATCACACCTATGAAAAAATGCTCTTATTTTTCTTCTGAGTCATTCTCCATATTTTCCTGGTTCAGATTTGCATTCTGCAAACGTTTGTTTTGCGTCGGTGCTTTATCTGTGCCAAATACACCACATTAAATTATGCCATGTTTATGTATGATCAGCCAGAGCTGCAGAACAGCACACCGAGGGTGTAGGAAAGATTTCAATTCAGCCTCCGGGTGTAGATCGAGGTGTACAGTAGCTCGCATTACTATTAAAACGAGCTAAAACTTTGACGTAAGCTGCCAAAACATGAAGGCAGTACTCTGTCGTCCAGATTGGTTAGAAAAGATCTCAGAGCAGAGTCTGTGGCTCGGGATGAGGTTGTCACTCAAATGGTTATCAGACTTGACCAAATAATGGGGCTGTCTGTGGACTCCATCACAAACTGTAGAAAACTGGTTTGAGGGATTACATCGAATTCTTATGCATATCAATTTACACTTGGTGCAACATTGTTGTTGTGAGCAGAATGACGATATTTTGATGAATGAGCCTCTGGATGATGTCATTCACAGATACGGGTCAGACCGAAGTGGATGAGGAAAGAGAAGGAAGGAAACAGAGAGGAGACGGGACAGAGATAAATGAGGATATGGAAGGGGAAAGTGACAAAGAATGGATAGAATCAGGGCAGGGGAAAGGAGGAAGAATGAAGGAGACTGAGATAAGCAGTGAAAGGGACAGAAAAGGAAAATGTGAATGACAGGAAGAAATGAGGGAGGAACGAGTGAGGTCTATAAATAGAGTTGGGTGACTAGCAGGAGAAGACGAGAGCAGAGCAGTGTGGGGTGGATGAGCACAGAAGGAGCGGCATGAATAGGTAAACAGATGGAGGAACGATAGTCATGTATGAGTGGATGGAGAGGAGGGTGGACTGGGAGGAAGAGGAGAAAGGAGAGTCTAGCTGTGCTTCATAAATACTAAATGAGGCTACACACTAAAAATTCAAGCGTAACATCGCAGACAGTTTATATGATAAAATCTATTCTGTAAAATATCAATATTGTTTATGAGGTTTTTCATAACAAACACATTTTATTTTTAACACACTAAAACTAACGACTCAAGGACAGGTGAGGTCTGAAGCTCGAGATATGCAGACATGTGTTTTTCTTTTTGCATAAAAGACGAAAAATGATGAAAACAGAAGAAAAAAGATCAAAAGCAAAAGAAATCCAAAGAGGTTTTGCAAAGACACACAGCTGCTTTAAAGAAAAGGAAGGAGAGTGAGAAAAAAGATGATGGTGATGGAGAAAACAACAACGAGGCCGATGGAACATAAACAGAAAAAACGAGACGAAGCGGCAGACGCGGTGATCCGAGTGGGATGTGTGTCGTTAAAAATTAAACACCAAGCAAAAAAGGGAAATGCACAAAGAGTTTTTGTGTACCTGTGGGCTAAAAATGAAATTAGGTGGGATGAAACACAGGAATCTATTCTTACTCATCAATTGAAAACGCTTGTTTTAAGGGGCGGCTGTGGCTCAGGAGGTGTAGCAGGTCATTTACTAATCTACTAATCGGGAGGCTGGTGGTTCAATCCCAGTGTGCATGCCAAAGAACCAGTCAATTTACTATTTCTGAAACAACAGAAATGAGCAAGCCAACAGGATAAAGGACAAAAACGTATCATAAAGGAACTTAGAGTCATTTGCAAGAAGTGAAATCCAACGAGCAGCACTCGAATGCTTTGCTTTACACAGTTTCCTGTTCCTGTTTCATGAGAGAGGACTGAACGAAGAGTGGAGCTGACGCACTGACACAACATGACTGATCTACTTTGATGTGACATGTTCTCACAAAGACACAGATGAAGGTTTGTGGATATGATTACAGCTAAAGACCGCTGACTCTTCTGCTAAATTCTCACTTCCTCCCCACATCGGATGCACCGTATTTTCTCTAATAAAAACTGGCAGTTAATTAAAAGCCGGGAAAGCAACAAAGGCCTTCATGCCACAAACAAAGGCCATCCATAGTTTAACTGTTTACACATTAACCTAACAAGCGAAAGATCCCCGACTCTATCCCCCGAGAAGACGCAAATCCCTTAGGGGTTGCATCAGGACACCTCTGTCAAATTAAACATGCAGAGTTGCCCGCTGTGGTGACCCCGGGTGAATAAGGGAGCAGCTGAAAGGAGCTCTACAGAGTGACCAAAAAAATCCACAAAGGTGCATAAAGTTTAATTTAGTTAAATATAATATAGTTAAATATAAATGCTATATAAATGCAATCCAATAATGGATTGCATTTATATAGCGCTTTTCAAGGCACCCAAAGCGCTTTACAATTCCATTACTCATTCACTCTCACATTCACACACTGGTGGAGGCAGCTACGGTTGTAGCCACAGCTGCCCTGGGGCAGACTGACAGAAGCGAGGCTGCCATATCGCGCCATCGGCCCCTCTGGCCAACACCAGTAGACGGTAGGGTAAAGTGTCTTGCCCAAGGACACAACGACCAGGACAGAGAGCCCGGGGATCGAACCGGCGACCTTCCGGTTACAGATACGCTTCCCAACCCCCTGAGCCACGGTCGCCCCAATGTGTCAGCCAGTTTTATAAAATAGACTCGACATTATAATAAAGCAGTTCTTCTGTCTCATTGATCCAGTCTCCGTTTTGCTGTGTCCAATGCAAAGCTGTAAATGTGAAACCACTGCACAAAGTGTTGAGTTTGTATTAACAACACAAAGCAGCAACCTTAACGGAGGCGATCAAAAGGAGGCTTTGCCCTCATTTAATTGAAGAATTATGACAGAAGACCTGCGTATAATAAAGCTTTGTTGCCTTCTGATGTGATAAAAACATTTCAGCATCAAAGAACCATTCACTGTTTAAAAGCAGTTTATTGCATGTCAGTTTTAAAAAGTCTTTATTATTTTTACTTGTCACTGCAGGAAAGCACCGGTGGAGTTAATGGTGCCAAAGTTTAATGCAGAACAGACAAAAACTGCAGTTCCCCTTGGTGTGTGGTGAATCCGTCCCACAGACTTCCATGTTAAAAAGCCAGTTTAACAGCATGAAAGCATGTTTACAGCCTGCCACAGAAACATTTGGGGTCTCGATGGATAGTTTCTCCCTTCATAGCAACCGTAACTTGGATACCGTCAAACCTCCAAGTTTTAACACTTCTGAAAGGCTGTTTCCTAATCCTGTCAGTCAGGTGACCTTTGCTTTGTTTGTGTGATCATTTTCTGCTTACGTGCAGCAAAGACAAACAGTCAGCACATTAAGCATGTGACTTTTCTGCTTTTCACCATTTTTAGAAAAGCAAATCCATTACTACTCTGTCCTTTGGTTATTGTAAGGGCTAGAATTAGTTATGTCACTGACCTTTATGTTTCAGCTTCAAAGTGTAGCTCGGTGGGCCGCTGTGCCTGGTTAACCTATAAAATCAGCCTCCACGTTCATGCTAGCAGATACCCCGAGGCCCAACCAGTCGGTGACCTTTGTGCTACAGTAAATGGAATCTGACCCAGCACAATGATCTATTTTTACCTGTGCCCATCCCGCTCAGCACTGCTCCGTCGCTGACACCTGAAGCATTGGTGTTGTTGGTGGGGGCGTTGTGAGGCGCCAGGCTGGGCAGGAACAGGCACCTGCACGGGACAAGAAGAGGACAGATTAACGGCTGCTATCTGGGGAAACGGCCGTGACAGACACAAGACACGTCAACAGCTTGCACGCGCATTTGTTGCGCGAGAGATTTACTGCGCGTTTGCTGAATGTCCGCTCCAGTCTGGCTCCATCGCTTAGGTAAACTGTTAGAAAAATTCCTCCCAACTTCCAGAAAACAGTATGGTAATTCACACGCTTCAAAACACAAGCTTCATGTTATAATATGGAAATTTTGAGCTGCCTAATACTCGCGGATTAATTATGTATGAGAAGGAGATAGAGGTGGGATGAAAGCGCACATTCAGAATCATTTTTCAAAGGAAATCTGCTCAAAGTCAGCTGCAGCCCCCCTGCACTCGCTAAGGTTGGTGCTGATAGTGATGATAATGATGATAATATTCCAATTAATTGTCAAAAAACAGGGTGATGCCTGCACAGTGAGACCACATACACAACTCCTCAGTAAGCTCGAGTCTGATGTCTGTATGCACTGCCGTCCACTTTCTCAAGGACTTCTCCTGCAGACAAAGGCTGGCAATCATTCGACAGAATTACAAAGATTTTTCTTTGTGAGTTGGCGTTGCGTTCTGCTGACTCACTGCCCCTCGGTGAAGGTGCCATTTTCTCCTCTCTAATCATCCTGAACCAGTACTGAAGACACTGGTGCTCTGGGAAATGAACAGGAGGATTTGGGGTTTTCCCCTCTTCAGGGGAGACAAAGAAGTCCTTAGAGTGTGTCAAGGCCAATTCATCCAGAAACCTGACAGATTTGAACTGAGCTGCACTGGAGGACACTGCAAAAAGCCCAATTAAAATAACTGTAAATCTGCAGTATTTCACTGTAAAGTAAAATAAATGTAAATCTGTGGAAACCCAGTTAAAATAGCTGGAAAGCTAAATTAAAACTGCAAATTTGTAGTTATTTACTACACTTTTACTATTTTACTACAGATTTACAGTTCTTTCACTGTAAAGTAAAATAACTGTAAATCTTCTGTACAATAATGAACAACAGAATAACTGTATTTATAAAACTCAATTTCTCTTACAGATGTACAGGTATTCCAGTTTTACAGTTATTTGACTGTAAAGTAAAAACATATTTTATTGCAAATTTACTTTTTTTTTAGTGGAAACTACAAAACTGCAGCAGAAATATAGAACTGTATAGATGCAAATACATGATCAGTCTCATCTTTATGAAGCATAGATCGTAAACCAAAGATGCCATTGTTACATCCCCCATCTGAGCTTATTAATGCGACCTTAATAAGGTCACATTATTAAGCTCAGTGAGGGAGAAACTGAGGAACGGAGAGCACTACTGTCAGCTACAAACACCAAACTAAACCCTGATTTCTTGTCCTTTTTTGTTTTAATGGGAACTATTCACACACAAAAAACTAAATGTTGTATTCAATAAGACTTTAAACTAATGATCAACACCATAAACTCATCAGGAAAGTGTTCACCAAGGAAATGAGGGCTGTTTGCTCAACTTCTTTTTCTGCAGCAAGAGGAATTGCTCTCTGCTGCCCATTTAATTAAATCCAACTTTAGGGCACTTCTGCATTGTGTAAACTTTTTAGATGTAGGATACATCCATCTTTGGGACGTGTATGTGTTTTTCTAATATAAAAGCAGTTCAAACCACCTCACTGCAATCCCAAAGTTTTAAAATTAAAACCGAGAGCAAAGCTTGACTGATTTATTTCTGTACTTCTGTCTTTAAAAGAAAGATGACTTACCGCAACTCAGAGGAAATGAACATCGATTTTAACAGCTGTTTTTATGCTGATAAGCACAAATCAATCCATGCACTCAAACGGTGAGGCCAGTGTCACCAGGTATTTACGTATTCTTCTTCTTTAATATAAGTTCATTGTTTTTCAGTGGCAGCAGTAACGTGTAATGGGATAAAGTACAGACTGGCTCAAATTGGATACGGACGTATGAGTTTCTGGAAACCCAAAACAGTTGTCTCATTTTTCATGAGATTTATTAATGATAATGGGTAAAACTGGACTACACAAGCAATGTGAGCATCTCCTTTTATCTTGACATAACTGTAACAGTCACACATAAAACCTTCATTTTTATTTGTTCGCCACAAATTCTGCATTTTAATAGCCACAGTCACGGAGCCCACAATGACCTGGTTTTTTCCCACCTCCTCATCTTCTTTTTCCACCTGGACAGGAAGGTCAGAGGTCAGGGGTAGCTAAAGAACACCGTCCCAGAGGCTGGCAGGGATTCAATTAATTTTTATCAAGGACACTTCTCAAGGACAAGTCACTGCGCTGGGCCCCAGTTTAACAGACAGCCTGTCAAACTAACAAGTACACCGCCCTGCTGCCTCAGAGTAACTACATGTAGCTGTCTCTTTCATCACCCCAGGTTAGGTTATTAAAAAGACAAAGAAGGAAAAAAAAGCACTGCAGGGATTTCACCGGCACGTTATGCTAATTTATCTTCTTCCAGCGAATGTTTTCTCTTTAATTCTTTTAAAAAAATGAAATAAAAAATGTTTCCTCCACCCTTAACCGTCAAGACTGAATCTTCCTGGCCTCATGTGGGTGAGTGTGCATCCATGTGTCTGGCTCTGTGTAAAACTGTTGTGTGTTATAGAGAGTGCGTCTGTGTATGAGAGTCCTAATAGCAGCAGAGGCATCAATATTTCATGTTGACAGATGGGAGAGAAAGGAGGGGCCATCTCTCTCTGGATGTATGAGTGTGCGTCGTGTGTCTCCTCCTCTGGTTAGCAGAAAGTGGGCCACTGCCTCGTTGCCTGTGCTGCTGCTGCTTTGCTGCGTTTTCAGGAGAAACTCCATGTTTTATTCTGAGCTGGCTGCTGTGATGAGTCGCACAGGTTCTTCTGAGTAAAGGAAACAGCAAAGCTAAGAAAGTGCGATCGCTCGGAGGGGGAGGGATTTTTCAAAAGCAGTAGATAAAAAGCAACTGAATCACACGCTCGATTCCTGACAATCTCAGGAAGTTTTGACACTACAAGAGGCTTCTTGGAGTTGGTGCACACTTTTTAAAGAGCTTAAAACATGTTTTTAAAACTAAAGAGTTTTTAGAGCATTTCTGAGAGCTAAACAAAGACTAGACTGGATTCCTCCTGTCGTGTAAAGACGGGTTCATTAGTTAAACTAATCATTTTAAATTTGCTGTAAGTGTGGATGTGAGAGTGTCGGTTGTCTGTCCATAGTATAACTCACATTTCATCCTATATCATCTGGGACAGACTTCAGTTAAGTAAGGCAGCACAGACTTCTCGTTTTAATGCAGACTGACTGTGGTTACGTGCAGTCACCCTTCAAAAAGGACCAATCTGAGCCAAGAAAAGCCTGTGAAATAAAAGCTCATCTGTGCCACAACTGAATACTTTCACATGTTCTGAGATAGGAATTTGTCTTAAATAAAGGTGGTTAAAAACATATAGTCAGGGGGCCAGAAACAGGCCGCTGAATGGTTTTGCAAAATTGTAGAAAATATATTAACAGTATAATGTTTTATACAATTAATAACTTATTCATACTTCTGGTGTGGTGATGCTGGCACTGCTACAGACAACTAGAGTGGAAAGATGAATTTTCAGATCCTGTTTGACACACACAAATGTTTGATTTGGAAGATTAGTGCTGTCTTATTGTGTGTAGTACTGACATCACTGCGGTCCTCAGTGTACATGCTGGTGTAAAAACAGGTGGTTAAATCGCATGGCAACCAAGGGCCTGAAAAAGTGCTGGATGTCAGTTTGTTGCTTCCACTTGCTGTTTGTTACAGGCCGAGTCACCGACACGGGATGTTTTGTGCAAATTTAGATATTTGGTCTGCTAAGCTTGCATTTTTTTCATCAGGGTAAAGAGAATCTCACTGCAGTTTTTTTAAATCAAGTCTAGTCTTACAAAACACTGAAGGACCCTGGGTGCAGAAATGCAAACTGAATGAATATACACGTTTCCCCAGCCTCGGCCATCTAATAATTCGGTGCAGTTGGCTCACAGTAACCAACCTTTAGCTACACTGACAGAAAACCTCTACTATGATCTTCTGCAAGATGCACTTATGAATATTCATGAAGAATGTAACACATCACAACTGCGTCTCAGCTCAACATGTCCGCAAAAGCATGGGGGCGAAGTGTTGAGGTCACAGCCCACACACCGTCTTCTGACCCCCGCGCTGACTGTGGTGCTAACACACAACACAAACCGGGGGGTGCAGTGGGCGGCATCAGCCGCGGCACAACGAGCAGCCGAGGGCTCCGTGTGACATAAAAGGCGGAAAATAAGCCTATTTGTATGCACAGCTCCACAACTGGAGGCGAATAACAGGCTCCTGCTGAGACAGTAGCAGGTACTGCTAAGAGACACTCACACACAACCTGTTTAGGGCGGGGGAAAATAACGTTACATCCTCAGGCGTGTTTCACTGGCGAGGAAAATTGATCCGCAAAGAGATTTAGGGCGAAAATGGTTTACAAAAGAATGGGCACCATCTGTTACTCCACCCATAAGGACAGGAAAAGTTACAGGAAGTGTTTATGCTTTATATACATCGTATATCTTATAAGAGTATCCAATCACGGGAGTGCACGTTAGATTTTTCTGATGAAAAATAACTGTAAGAATCAAGTCTGCCACTCTTATATGGATATAAAACATTTACAAGTTATACTTCTTTATATACAGATTTGTTTCCATAAAGGCATCAGTATTTTCCAAAATGTACACCAAAGTTTGTCCCGCTCCTTAAGTCTGAAAGAGATTGTCACATTAATATAATTTTTAATTTAATAAGGACTGAAATGTAGAAATGTAATGAACAGAATAGCTGTTGCCTCTGTGTTGCAGGGCACATGTTTACAGGAGCATGTTTTGGTTTCATAGCTGCATTAATGTCAAGTTGATATATACTTTGCAAGCAGCTGTCACAAACATATCAATTCTGTCTCCTGATATCCAAGATAAGCCAAGTTTGGTCAGGCTGAAGGTCAGGTTAGAATCCCCCAGAACTTAATCATGAGACATCCTGTGTGGCAACGTCAGAAATCCAGTGTGTTAAAGACACATGTTAGCATTTTTGAACTGGGCCTCAGAAATGAAAGGTCACAAAGAACCGGGTAACAAAGGTCTCATCTGAATAATGTTACATTGTTGCAAATATCATAATCAAAAATATAACCATTACTGCATACGACTGGAAAACCAAATGCACTTAAGGTCTGTTAACCATAACTTACCCAAAGCCCTCCAGCGAGCTGTCAAACTCCACGAATGCAGGTGTAACAGCTGATCCGTGCAGGCGAATGTCATGGGGGGTTGTCATCGACACCAGGCACTTGACTCGGGTGAGGGGTACGGTGCTGCCCTCAGCGGAGCGCACGAGGCTGCGGCTGATGCGATACTGGCCATTGTCCTCCGCCGGCGTGGTGAAGACGCTGTCGGGGCCGAAGCCCTCCATGGAAGTGGTCATGCTGTCTGTGAGATTAAGAAGGCGTGGTTAGAGTCAAGACATGCAAGATCCACGATTCAGGACTGAAAGGTGGCTCCTGTTTGGTTAGCTATTCAAATCAATAACATTTTATTTATATGGCATCAAATGACAAGAACCGTCGCCTCAGGACGCTTATTAGTCTTACTTTACTTTTTAATTCATGACATTCAAAAGCAGAAAGATGTAATTGTGAAACGTGCAAAATTTTCTAGTTCTGTTTCAGTTCCTTCACTTTGTACAACACATACAGTATCACGCAGCTGTTTGTCTTGCTGAAGACACCTCTATTTAAAGCAGATGACCTGTGATGACATATGTGGACCCTGCCTGTGAATAGACACTCCTGTCATTTTGGTATGAGTCACAAACCGAAGCAAGTCTGTCCACATGGGTGAAGTTTCTCTGTGAGACCAGCATGAGGAATGCCCCGTCTACCTGGAGACTGTCCACGGTATGAGAGGGTTGACTTAACCCAAAGCTTTGTAGGTAGAGCTGTGAAAGGCTGCTGTTGCTTGGCATTTCTCTTTCCTCTTAGAGTCTAAGGATGCAGATTCATGCGAGTCCAAAGGCAAGAAGTATTCAGTCGATGACCCAGCAAACAGCTGAGTAAACACATGGAGTATGTTGATGGGTTAAGCCAAGCGTGAGCCATAACCATGTGAGGCACGAGCTGCATGCTCACCAGGACGACGATGACATGCAGGACCGGACATTCATGGATAGTTGGTAGATAGCGTGTGAACCAGCCTGTCACCGCTGCTGCTGTGCGGGCTGGCAAAGACCACATGTCTCCCTTTTCCCTCTTTCACTATGCAACAAAAAGGTTGCAGGTGGAGCAGCCCTCCCCTCTGCCAGCTCAGAAACCGTCACAGTTCGTGGGGGTTTTTCATAAGCTCAGAGCCACAACAATCAAAATCCACCTGCCCATGTTCCCAGATTTTGTCTCCAAGCTAATGGCTTCACGGAGCAAACCGCTACCACATCACTGTGCCCACCTATGGACCCTGTCTGGAGCTGGACGCCAGGTTCAAGTTGTCTTTCAGTCCATTTTTTGACTCTATAGCTATGAAGTTTCTTTTACATAATACTGGGTTGTTTCGAACGGCCTCTTTGCTGCCTTCAGTAAAGAGAGGGTGACCTTCATGCTTCGTCCGTGCATGCTTCTGGCACACGCTTTTCAGCTTCTCACTTTTTGCCCTCATCCTTTTCCATCTGAGGAAGAGATGAACCTTCATCTGTGTGTGATGTGAATCTACACTGACCACACTCAGAATGTGTGTTTATGTGGCCAAGCTGTTTAACTGCTGTAATAATCCATAAAACTCTGCCTAAGCAGAGGCTCTCCAACTGGATTATGGAGGCTATCTTCCCAGCATCTCACAGAACCAAAGGTCTCTCTTTGCCTCAGGGTGTGAGCGCATCAGGGGATTGGAAACCTCATGTGCCCCATTTAAAGGGGTCCCTGTGAGTGATATCTGTGCTGCAGCTAGTTGGCCATCACCACACACTTTTGTTCTGGTTCAGTGACAACTCTGGGGGCATTTATACATCCCTTCCATACTGTATGTGTGCTACCAAGTGAATCAACTGAAAGCGAACAGCTTCTGTTCCCTGAAGCAGAGGAACGAGGTACAAGACAGTCTCCCCACTGAGAAGCTGGGCTCAGTCAGGAGTGTTTATCAAACTGAGGGACGTATATGTGCAGGAGGGGCCTCAAATATGTCATTACAGGTCATGTGGCTTAAAGCTGTGGTTCAAAGGTGTCTTCAGCTGGCACACGCAGGGACGTCATATTCCACACTGTACGTACTGCATGTTGTTCCTTTTCTTCAGGGAACCAGACTACAGTCATAACGTTTTGTTCTAAAGTCAGAAACCTTATTGACCTGTTAAACTGTAAAGAATGAGGCCAAGAATTAACATGACCTTCCCTACATATAAGGTCTTAATGGAAAGATAATACAACACTTCAAGATAGTTAAGTTTAAATTTGGCTATTACAAGTTTCAAAATCAAACTTTAAAAAAATCCTTAAACCTTAAAAATAGCCTGATTTTAAAACCCCGGAGCAGAAAAATATATGTTTTTTCCTCACTATAGAGGCAAATGTGTAGTCGGAAACCCAAAAGAAATACAAATGAACTTTTTACTCTTAGTTTAAAGCAGCTTGTTTCATCTCCCCATCTAACAGTGGTTTCTCTACTGTCCTAAAAATGTCTTGACAGAATTCCAGCACTTCAAATTTTGCATTTGTTTATTCAAAATAACATTTATTTTCCAATTAGATTAGATTCAGAGAGAGTGGTAAAAACCTCTCACAGCTTGGTCCGCCCATGAAAACTCCCACAGCACTGAAAACACCGACTGCGAGTAGGCCACATTAAATCAAAGCTGGATTTTCATCGCCCCAGAAGGGCGATAATAACGTCCCGCGCTAAGGTAACATATTTCACCTTCTATTGAGAACATGGGTCGTCTCATTTCTAAAGAGTCAGCAGATGTGACAAAGACGAATTGGATGAAAGCAAGAATTACAACAGCCATCAATGGCAGCTAATAAACCAGACTCTTCTCACAGAGAAAGATGGCAATATGTGCTCTCCCAGTGGCTGTCTGTAAAGAGCAGTAATTACTGGGGCCTTGATATCCATTCTCAGCTGGGAGGAGACACAATAAGCAATTAAGACATGCTGAGAAGCCCAGAAAATTACAAACATTAGCAGCTGTTGATGGAAAACAAGCCATTTGCATTACATTCACAGAGGCGAGCCGATCTTTGTTTAAACATGGAGTTTACACGTCGCTTTAATCAGTGGACAAGAAGACCGCTCTAACAACTTCCTGCTTCCAAAAAGCAACGAAATGAAAAGCAGCTAAAGCACGTTGAAATGACGCCACGTGCTAATTAGTGTATCTGTAAGTCCTCGAGTCATAGCTGCATTCTGTCTACTGTCAGCTGCTGTCTGAATATATATAACATATAAATAACCATTACAGGAAGATTTAATTGGTAGGAGGGGTGGATATGAGCGTGCTCATCTGTGTCGCCATGTTAGCCATTTGATACTCAGGCTTCACGCCGCTTCTCAGCCTGTGACAGCTGGGATCAACTCCAGCGCTCACGAGATCCCAAACTGGATAAGCGGCTAACAACACGGATGCAAGGAAGGACACCTGATTAGGTTTGCCTTCTATCTTTGATCCGGCACGGAAATGAGGAGCTCTGGATAAATTGTAAAGTTCATACGTAATTAATTCCGATTGTTCCTCCGACCACTCTGAAAGCACACGGACCATCTGAGCATTTTAATCTGGCGTTAAGGAACTAAGCAAAGCTCATACTCTAACATCAGATGTTATTCTTTGGGGAATTCATCATAGAGCAAAGAAAAGATGATTCTCCTTTTTTTTTTTAAAGCTTTTGTTAAAAAATAAATAAATAAAAATGACACTTTCTCCCAGGAGAAGCCTGCATCACAACGGCAGATGGGAATCGCTCCCAGGTGGCACATCCTTCATAGCTGCACTTGGAAGGCTGCTGTGAAAAGAGCTCTTCAATTCTCAGCTATTACGAAGTGAGAATTTTACCTGTGTCGGTATAAGAAACTATATTTGTTCGACTAATACCAAAGAACGTTGTGTGATAGGTGATAAAACAGAAACACAGAGGTTTCTAAGGTGGTTACCTTTTAGTCGGCACTTTAATAATACGTTTGAGGCCTGTAACCCAACTATAACAAATACTTATGCAGGCAGTTTAATACTTTATCCTGGGATAGATTCTATCTGTGTGGATGCAGTGTGTGTAGTTGGTATGATCCAGTCTATGCACTTGGTAAGTGTAACCGACTGACAGCTGATAAGAACACCAAAACCCGACTTGTGTTTTATTTAATATCTCTGACAAAAAACACTTGTAGGAATATTTCACCGGAGATCTGTGGAACAGTGAGTACAATGATCGAATGTTACAATCTTACTTCTCATCTCGGCGTCGTAGCTGAGAGAGCTCGGTTTGTGGACCCGGTAGTTCTTCAACAGCTTCTTGTCCCAGGCGCCACAGTTCAGCGGGTTCCCGAGCCGTAAGAACTCCCTGAAGGGGAAGATAAGCAGGAAGTCAGGAATAAAGAAAGAACAAAGAAAAAACAATTAGGCCAGTATCACTGCTGAACTTCCTTTATTTCAGTTTAATTAACCTTATTTAAGTAGCGCTCCTGTTTTAAAATAACCTCAGCCTTTGTTTCCCCCCCACTGTTACTGAAAATCCAAAAGTCCTTTCAGTGGCTTTGAGAAGAGCGCCTTTGTTTAGGCAAGGAACTAAACTAAAGCTTGCCTTCACACTTCAATCATCCTATTAACAACATGTGGAAGGAGGAAGTGAGCATGCATTTGGCTCGGCATCAACACGGAGGTGTTTTTCAAAAGTGATTACTTCTATACCCAAATGCACATTTTGCAGATACGCTCCCTAATATGCACATAGATGGTCCTCAGCCATAAGTGAAACCTTCCCAGAAATGAAAGGTACAAACTGGTGTCCAAACTTTTGCCATTAAGGATGCAGAAATCTTTTAAATATAGTACCTGGGCCGTGCTCGTGTAAAGCATGAGCCTCGAGGCCTATTGTACTCTTTTAGGCGCATTCCTGTTTTTCAGTGACACTATTACATAACCAATTAAAAACAACTGCTGGGTTTAGTCGTTGCACTCCCACAGGGTCCCCCTGCCATACTGTGTCCTTTATGTTCTCATTAAGCAGTGAAGCACATCCTAATTGGATGCAGTTTGTTAAGTCAGCAGTTACTTCCGCTCCTCAAAAAGCTGAGGTTTACAGCATTTTCTGTCTGTCTCAAAGTCAGTGACATGGTTGACCGGCATGTAAGTGACACGAATGCAAAGTGTTGCTGTGATTGTTTGCGTCTGCTGTCAGAGCGCTCGATGTGCGACACCAGCGGCTGGAAGCAGACGATATCAGAGCGGCACCGAGGAGGCAGAAAGACTCTGGAGCTTTGCTGCTGGCTGATGTTGACAGAGCAGAAACAAAATACAAATGGGAAGAAGAAAAGAATAAGAGGAGTGGAAATATGAGGGGTAGGCCTGACAGGGAGGGGGGGGGGGGGGGGGGGGAATGAAGGGAAGGATGGGGAACAGGCTGACAGACAGCGATATGTGTACCCCCAGCATAAATCCAGCTGGAGGGAGAGAATGTGAGCCAGGCAGGCCGCATTAACATATGAAAACAACCAACCATGTGCATGTCAAATAACTTTCAGTCTTGTCCCTCAACCCCAATCTCCCATCTCACGTAACAAGTCAAGCGGGAAATGAGAATCACTCCGTTTTGCCTGCATATAAAATCAGTCTTCATTCAGTGAAACCCGACAATGCAAATGCACATTAGCATGATAAAAAAACAAAACTGCTTTCCAAGAACAAAATGATTTTGTTCATAAAATATTATTTGCTCCAAGCTCAGGTCTGTGCAGAAAAGTCCAGACAAACACTTTAATGTTTAAAAAACCCTGAATGTGAGGTATTACATCTCTTCATTGTTCTCAGGTTTTTGTGGGTCTGTCCTTTGGTTTCTTATTTACTGGTTAAATGGAGTAAAAAAAAAAAAATCGAACTTAAAAATAATGTTAGACACGTGTCACAAACATGACTAAAACCAATTTAAAAAACCAGCTACAACCAAGAAACAGCTGAACGTCAACTTTCCCTGAACAGCCGACCTTCTCTCTGAGACTTTAAACTGCACACGCTGGGATGTTAATGAATGAATGAATAATTAAATAATTATTAATTAAGGCTTTCTTTTGTTTTCATGTGGAAATAATAACCTGGACCGATATTTGGTTATGAATGAGATTTAGATCCCTCCTCCGTCTAACAGTTATGGACAGTGATGGACCTCCATAAAGCAAAGTAACGCACTGCCTTTTCTTTTTTGTCTCTAATACTTTATATATCTTACTTCACCACAGATAAATCTGTTTTCATGTGATGCATTTGTTCACTATTTAAACCTGGTTGCTGATTCTGTTCCATCAGCAGTAAAGTACCTCATGAAACAGTGTGCATCAGAGGTTTATTGTGCTTAGAATTAAGAGTCTGAGAGAAAGCCTCATAAAGATTTGGGTTTGATGTAATGTTGGTTAAGGGGGTCTGAGGTTGGGTTTAAGGTTGTAGTATAAATAGTAATTAGTTAGACTAATAATTCATATTTTATTAATATAGAAGATGTTGATTGGCTCCAGCTGGGACTGCATTCTTTGATCTGGAAAAAGAAAGGCTGTGTCAGAGTAAACGGACTGTGCAGGTGTCAGCTGGCGATAGCACCGCTGATGTTAGCCAGACTCACCTAATCTGACCTTGTGTGTTTCTGTGATGTTAGTCAAGGATTTCATCTGAAACTTCATTTAGATTTTCAAAAAAAAAAAAAAGAATAATAGTTAAAATATTTGTTTGAGTTGTCTTGCTTTTATGCTTTTATTTTAATCTCTTTATTATCATCTGAAACAGTCATTGTTGGGGCAGCATTTCAGTGTTGAAGCTTCTCAGTTTAGGTTTGTTGGTGCCTACATCATGTTATCAACATGGCCAGCTTCAGTACCTGAGTGCTATCGGCTGCAGGGCCTGCGAGGCCAGCCTCTCGAACATCCTCTGCAGCGGCGGGTGCAGAGGGTGGTCTTCATCGCTGAGGGCCTGGCTGCAGCGCTGCAACAGTCGCTGATGGTGGCAGGCTTCACACAACACCTGCTGGTTCCTCTCGCTGTTCACCAGGAGCTGCAGGATGTTGGCGACTGCCAGCTGCAGGTCGAGGGCATGCTAGGAGGAGCAGAAAGTTGGAGAGCTAGACGTTAAAACCAAGACTAAGACTTAAGCTTAGTTTAAATCGCCCTGTAAAGAGGCAAAAATAAGCAAAATCAGGAAATTGTGAGAGGGTGCTTTGGGCAATTCACTGATTAGTAAGTTAATTACCTGCATGTAATCATTCAATACGACTGACTTTCCCCTAAAACACACATATGTAGCTGACTCACACTGTCTGGCTGCCGTCTGACGTGAAAAACCCAACTGAAAAAAGGCACTTCCTGCCTGCCATCGAATCCCTTCACCCACTTTGACAGGAAGCACATTGCCTTTCATTTCCTCACCTCTGGCTGGCTGTCAGAGGAGACGGAGGGCAGCAGGTCCACCATGGCCAGCACGGCCCCTGGGTGAATGACCACCATGTCTGTTGAGGACGATGAGGAAATGGGGTGGGAGGAGTTCGTTAAGTGGAGCTTCAGGTCAGTCAGGGCTTTCGCTGGTGCAGGGGGCCCCGACGTGCCGTAGTAACCGTGTCTGGGAGCACAAAGGAAGAGAGAGGGAAGTCAAAATTGGCTTTTTCAAAGCAAGCTGCATGAAAATATTCACATAACATTTCACACAGAAACAAAAGGTAAAAATACTGTGAAAACTTTGCTCCTGTAAATATAAACTTTTCTTTTCATAAAGGATCAGAATGTTGAGTTTTTGGCCACGGAGAAGGGCTGGGATAGCTCAGTAGGTAGAGTGGTTGCCCCATGATCGGAAGGTCGGGGGTTCGATTCCCCTTAACAGCTACCCTGAGGTACCCCTGAGCAAGGTACCGTCCCTACACACTGCTCCCCGGGCGCCCAATGGCTGCCCACTGCTTCACTGAGTGAATGGGTTAAATGCAGAGAGCAATTTCCCCACGGGGCTCAATAAAGTACAATAATGTACATTACAATAATGTAAATGGAGACTTAAAGCTTAAAGTGTAAAATCTTGCTTTATTTTCACGCTGCTGTTTCAGATTTAGCTGGCTCAGCGTGGACACGGTCTAAAAACATGAGGTATCCTAGCGTGCAACTGAAAGAGTTCCTTTTTCAGACTAAAGAACATTAAAAAAAAACAAGAACAGCTTTTTCATGTCACTGTCATAAACATGATGATCACGGCGCTGATTGCTGCAATTTGCACATCACAATCACCGCCATGTTCTTCAAGGCAAAACTCGCTGTTTGAGCTGAGCAGCAAAATGACACCAGACAAGCTTTTGTTTTTATGGAACAATGAAAAAAATTAAGTATTTAGCAACTTTCTTCATATTATTCAGGCTGCCAAATAAACCTGAGTAAACTAAGGCTTCCGATCGTAAACAGACTTGTTGAAACTGAAGTAAAAACACAGGAAGCAACTGCGACGCTATTAAATCCACAAAGAAGATCTTATAATGAAGTGCATTAGCAAGGACGAGTGCCCCATCATCTCTAATTGTCAAATTAGTCCTCCTCATGAATATGCAGTGTTGGAGCCGATCCAGACAGGCGGAGGGGGAGAAGTCTGCAGGGGAGAGACCCTCGGCCTCACCTTGACAGCAGACAGCAGAGCACATTTAAAATGTCCCGACCAGTTTTCCCTTTGTAAATGAAATTCAAATAGGAGCAGAGATTGGGTTTTTAGAGAGAGAGGGGCAATTTCAGCAGATAGAAGAGAGGACAGAGGAGCACAGGAGGAATGTGATGAGAAGAAAAACGCACAGTAATTTAGACTGAATCTGTCTGACAGTGTGGAGAAACGTCTCAGCGGGGGTCGCAACAAAACATGAATTCATTTAAAGCAGTTTGTGTATGCAGCTAAGAGCTTGAACTACTGTTTTAGTCATTCTACTACTTTAAATCACCTCCAGTATTAATTTGTTTTTTAAAAAGGTCAAGGCCAACACCCTGTTTCAAAGAAATGAAGCCAGTAACATCTAATCAGGATCTTCTTTTGTCCGTGCTTCATTTTCAGGCTTTCAAATCAGCATTTACGTGTGAACGAAGAGTCAAAACACACAGAGAAAACTGCATTTACCAAAAAATACATTTTTCTTGCACGACATCACTTACTGCTAAACAGATGACTGTGACTCACTGACTTGTCATTTTCTGTAGATGCTGAAATATCTGCTGCACTCTTTTGGCAGCGAAAATCATAAAGTTTGAATCTGATAAAACAGTTTGAGTATGATGTTGTGGATGATCTCTAAGCCTCTGGACACCACAGGTAATATAGTTGTGTCTTTAAAACTACTCATGAATAGTGCTTCATTTTAAAGGCCATATAATATGCTGTTCTTCTTCTCGTCTACCAGAGTAAACCTCTAATGAGTCACGGTTAAAATTATCCTTATTTACTGAGCTCAACAAATTTATTAGACCAGCTGTCATAAACAGAAGAAAACAAGTATTTTAGGAATCTGTCAAAAACATGTTTCACACTGTCCTCTGAAAAAAGAGAAATTAAGTGTAAATAACTATAATTTGGCATCTTAATAACAAAAAATAGTTTCGCTTTCTTGTGATTTTTTTTGTAAAAAATGTAAAAAATTAATGAACAACAATAATAATTATATTTTAGCATTGACGTTCCACATAAACTATTAGAGAATTATAGGGAGTAATTACTAATTACAGCAGTGTTTAGTGCATCTATGGCACAAACCGCACACTTTGTGGTGGTTTAATAAATCGTATACTGGCCGTTGGTCTATGCACTCACTTCATCTAAATTAAGCTGCTTTAGCTCCTTGCTCTCCCTTTAAGTCGCCCTTCTTCTAATTGGCTGCCCCTCACAAAGGGGAACAGTCGGTGAGTGAGTGCGTCTGTGCTCTACGGCATCATAAAAATCAAAGAGTAAAAAAAACTGTCTGACACTGTGTGTTCAGAGCACCCTGAAGCCTGAGTGTCTCACATGGATTACCAGCACTTTGGGCATGATTACTATGAGCAGAAAAAGCATTAGGTCCTCTTTAATGTTCATATGTGTCTGTTTTAAAAATGAGGAAACAAGTTTAATTCCTGTAAAACAGCTAAAAGTAGCTCTATGTGACAGTTAACGGATCAGTGGTTATTCTGGCACACAGCAGGTCTCTTTTAGTATCTACTGAAGGTAAGCATGACAGAGAAGGAGGGATGAGGGTGAGGAAAGTGACAGAGCGCTGTAGCTACCTCTTCCTGGCGAGTGCTGGCGTGCCCCACGGGGAGGGCAGTGAGGTCTCGTGAGTCAGGCAGGGAGGCACCTGCTCCGCACGACTGCATCGCGTCACGCGCGCACACATTCAGACACAGGCATGCACACACACACGGCCGTGCAGATGGGCCAGACCGAGGATGAACAGCCAGACAGCGCCAGAGGTTAAAGGAAGAGAAACAGAAAGAGAGAAAAGAAGGGGAAGAGGTTGTTAGTGGAAAAGTGACAGAGAAAACAGGATCAGAGCTCCGGCTGGGGCACATGCACAACGCCACCTACACATGATCCTGGCATGTAGCGTGAGGAGATTACTTTAATAACTGCATTACTAAATATGGATAAGAAATCACAAAGTTTAAAGTTTGTTTTAGACCTTTGTGGTGCACACATGCAGATGGACTGTAATTATCCAGAAAATTAACATATCTTCAACTCAATTCGAGCTCAAACTAAGCAACTACAATCTGTCACAAAGAGCAAACAACAAAGTGACTGTCTTGAGAGTTTTTCTTTTGTTTGCAGAGGAATCGTAGGCGCACTGAAGTTTGGAATATTTGACAGCTGAAATGTCACGAATTCTGGAAAACATGACAGCACCACCAGGCTGTGCAGCTTCTATGTTATACTGCACGTGTGTGAGCGGGCAGCCACACTTTCAGGGGTTTCACAGTGGTGCAATATGCACACTGCTGACAGCTGGATATTATATCTGCTGGTTATTGTGTGAAGAGAGGATGGTGAAATTATAACATACAGATTGTGCATTTAGAGCTATATTTATTATTAATCTTGAATAAATGTTCCTAACAAAGCTGTACTGTTGGGTCTTTGCTTTGCTGACCTGTCAAAAGAATCTGTGGCCATCTTGTACAGATAGATGAAGAGCTTGCTGCAGTGCTTGAGCGTAGGGCAGACACTGTCTCCTGCACAGCCTCCAGGGACGGCCTCGTCCTCCAGGAGCCTCTGGAAAGGCTGAGCGTTAGAGGGGAACACACTTGTGGGGCCCAGCTTCTTAGTGTCTGAGAAACAGCCCAGCAGCCTGGAGGACGGCGAGCAGTTGTTAGGAGAAGGCAAGAGGACAACCATACTCATACAAACAATCATAACACGTTCAAAAGTCTTAATTTCACTCAACTTCAACTATCTGGATGTTTTTCTGACAAACTGTGGTCTACTCGACTGCTCAGTGTGTTGTGTCCACAAAACAAAACGTCTTCTTTCCTGAACAGGCGGTCCTTACCTGACCGCGTCGGCCAGCTTCTCGTACTGGATCTCCGTACGGAAGAAGTGCGAGTTGGCTGGCTCGTAGCGCATGGCGGCGGTGAGCGTGCAGAAGACTGTGTGCAGGAGCTCAAAAACCTGGTTCTGGTTCACGCGCTCCCAGCCGTGTCGCAGCGGCTGACACAGCGAGCGCTCCATGGCCACCAGAAGCGAGGTGACGTAGACGAAGCCGCCCACCTTGCGGAACACCGTCCGAGTGCGGTGACTCTCTCGCAGCACGGATAACAAAGCCTGAAGAGAGGAAGGATTATTTCATTGGGATTTTTACAGACGGACACGTCTACAAACGCTACTGTTTTTGCTTTAGCTAACGTAGCTTGATGCGTAATGTCTTCTGACGATGTCACACGCCATGTTTCTCCTTCCCTGACAGACCTGAACTCCCACTTATTTACTTTATAACTTGCTCAGTTATTTTCTCCTGTCTTGATTTTTCATCTCATTTATTTTTTGTCAACCCCTTCAATCACATTTCTATTCATCAACTCATTTTTCCTCTCATTGTTCTTTTTCAGGGACATATTTATGAGCCCCTCTGGGTTTCTTCGCCTCGCTGCACCGACTCGGTTTTTATGGTTTGCATTTGCAAGCGACCAAACTGAAACATCAAACTGTAACCTAGATATGCGTCTGGGGAGGTAAAAAAAAAAAAAAAAATGCCTGAGAACACAGAGCGACTATGACAGGCAAAGGTTTTAATTGGCAAACAGGGAGAAAAATGTCTGCAACCGACAGCAGGTGAAGCTTTTGAATGACACCGGTGACGTGCGGTGTCAATAAAAAATAAACAGCACCACCGGGAGCTTTTTAATATCATCACCTCTGAAGTAAAAATGATGGAAGCATGCGATGCACAACTAAATGATGCATGCTTCTCTGCATACTGCAATAAGTACATGTGCAGTATTTCGGTCAAGAATATAACAAACTAAAGAAGTACTGGTACTAATGTTACTCAGGCTAACTTGACAGTCGTGGATATCTGAAAACAATCAATACATTATTTTTATACACTTGTAATGGTAACGTGAGGAAAAATAACTCTTTAAAGACCAGGACGTCAGTGTGGAGAGCAGAAGACGGACTGCATTAACCAAATTCAATCTTAAAACTATTCCATAGTTGATGAAAATGATTTATTTATGAAAACTATTTATTTTTCCTGATTTTGCTGTACTGGAATCATCACTTTATTTCTGATTTGCACAAATAACTCTCATTCTCTGACACTCTCAGTACCCTGAACTCATTTATTAAACAAACTTTTTTATATTTAGTTATTTTAAAATTTAATGTTTTAATGTTTTGGTATTCCCACAACACCTGGGACTGATTATTTAAGATAATGATTAAATAATCAATCCCAATAATAATCACAGACCGTCTCAGAGGGGGACATTAAGTGGGGGAGAAGAGCATGAAGGTAGAGAAATGTAGGGAGGAAAATAGAGGAGAAGACAGAGAGTGGAATGCAGGGATGAGGAAAGATGAAAGGGAGTGAAGGAAGACTGGGGGGGAGTAAAGAAGATGAGGGGGGAAGGAAGATAGGAAGGCAGATTGGGAGAAAGAGAGGGAGGAAGGCTGGGAGGAATAGGTGGTGGGGAGGGAGCAAAACAGGGAATCAGAGCGAGATACCAAGGAGGGCGATAGGAATGAAGAAAGGAAGAGAAAGAGGAGGCAAGGAGGGAGGAAAAGAGTCAGGAAGGGAACATGATGGGAAGGCTAATCGGCAGGAAGCGAGGGAAGGACATCGAGTGGAATGGGGGACGGTGGTAGAGAGGGAGAAGTGAACAGAGGACAAAAAAGAAAGAAATGGGATGAAAAACAGGAGGAGGGTCGAGTCCTTGGTCGACCGCTTCAATTTCAGGGCTTTGATTTAGTTGTGAATATTCTGTAGTTGCACAGGATGCTTTGCTTCTGTCCAGTCGGTGGGACAGGCTTATTTGGCACCATGAGCAAGATCAGGAAATGCTGACCAAATGCTGAAAAAACCCTGAAACTCAAAGGGGTAGATCAACTCCACGGTCTTGTCTTCTGGAGACTGTGGTTTGTGGAAGGCACAAAGAGTTGCCTCAGACCGCCTAGGACAGGGGTCTCAAACTCGCGGCCCGGTGGCCACTTGCGGCCCACGCCACCCCTACTTGCAGCTGACGTGAAGAAATCTAATGCAATTTGACCCTTGAAGGTACTTTTTTTGTTAGGAAGGATGTGTTTGTTGTTGACTGCAATGTTCAAAGAAGTTCTTTAAAAAGCCAAAAATGATTTAATATGAAGGCAACATGAGCAGAGAGCACAAACATGTCGAGGGATTGGCTGCGTTAGTTCACTGAGAGTCAAAAACTAATGTGCACACTTATGTCTGCATTTTTATTTTGTTAAATACGAACAAAATTATAGCAGAAGTGCTGCCACGTTTCTGGCCGGAAAGAGAGGACGAGTTTGTTTATTTGGCAGTTCAATGAACGGCTTCGGTTAAGAGAGAGAAAAATTATTACGCTCACATTTGCAGATTTGTCTTGTTAAACAATATTTGAAATTTAAAAAAACAAAAAGAAAACGCTACATTTTCAGAAACATTTGTGGGTGTTTTCTTGTTTGTTTTGTACTACTTGAACACTAAGTGACCCTCCAATGAGACGACAGAGCCAGCAGTGGCCCACAGCTCATTCAAGTTTGACACCCATGGCCTAGATCTTTGCCTCTGTTCAGCTGGTGGAAAAGGTTCCTCTGTTTCCAGTAGGACAGGATCATCAGATGCACTTTCTTGTTCTGTCACTTCAGAATCATTACAGTGACCAACAGTGCAGTTTGAGTAATGAGTAATGCAGTACTGAGGTTTTGTTTTTGCAGTGTAACTACTGAAGTGGCTGGTGAGAGTATGTGTATATGTATTTACTTTTGAAGCTGTGGTCAAATAGAGTTCACTGAACAAACCGTTATCCATGACGGACCACCCTAACCACCCTCTGTACCATTCACTCATCAGGCAGCAGAGCATCATACTGTAATGACTGTAGCACATGTATAGGTTATATTTATGTAGCACATATACACAGCACTGTGCAAAAGTCTCAGTCGCTCATTTCTCTATATCCTGTTAGGAAAAAGGTGAAAAATAGTGCAGTCAATTAATGAAACATGTGCCAGCACACACTGAAATACAGCCAGAAACAGAGTTTGTATGGTTTTAACAAGCTTGAGTGTCAATATTTATTATGACCTTCTTGAGGTGAGCCTTCTTGTAATATCTTTAAGTAGTCTTCAGGAATAATTCTCCAGGCTTGTTTAAGAACACCAAAACTTTTTTGTCAGACACGGTTCTATTGTGTACTTTTCTGTCCAGATACGATTTCCCTGCATTGGAAAAGCATACTTTAATAGCCCTTTAAAAACCAAGGTGGTTTTTAAAGAGCTATTAAAGTATAAAATTGTATTTTTTTTGGTGCAAAAATAAAATTTTATGCCTTTCAGACTCTGATCTTTGGCATTTTGCATCGATTCAGCTAAAGAAATGGGAACCAATCATGCGTGTTTGTGAGAGACTGATAGTAAAACGCCTAAAGATACAATTTAAACTAATTTGTACCCCTCAGCTGTAAAAGGCTCAAGAGCAAAGTCAACTCGGACTTTGACACTCATACCAATGGTGTTCCTAAAAATCGACCCCTAACCTCTAAAAGCAAAAAAAGACAAAAAGACAAAAATTTTACATTTACTTTTTGAAGTATTTTTTGCCTGTTAAAAACATTCAACTCAAGACTCATTCCATGCAATTATTAAAGGGGCAGTAGAGTCTTTGTATCTACCACTCAATTCAATTTTATTTATAAAGCACCAAATCACAACAACAGTCGCCTCAAGGCGCTTTATATTGTAAGGTAGACCCTACAATAATACATACAGCTCATTACATCGCACTCCGCTGTGATATAATGAGCGGTCACAGTCACGTAGCTTTCCGTTGCCCTGGAGCTCCACCCATTTGTAGCAGTTAAAGCAACAGAAGATGCCTGGGACAGTTCAGCCATAACTTAAATCTTTTCCTGCGCATACATGCCTGGGTACAATCTTGTCACTGAAGTGGACGCGCAACGGGATATCATAGCGTGGCTCAAGCATGTTCATCATAGTTTAAACCCCTTGTTTTGCACAACAGAATACGGCGTCCCGTCTGCAGCTAAACACCCCAGTAGCTTCTGTAATAGCTTTAGCCCGGTCAGACTGGGCAGCAAAGGGCTGCTTAAATACTGCAAACTCCTCTGCTCCTCCACTTGGACCGCTAGCACTGACCATAGCTATCGCTTGACAGACTGACCACGCGCACCATACACATACTTTTTTTTTCTTCTTTTTTGAATCTTCAGGTCACGTGCGTGCCGAACCGTGGAGTGGGATCGGTTCGGATTTCGGATCAACCGTGATCCGTTGCACCACTACTAACCTCTGACCTTGAGGTCCAGGTCACCGACATTTGTCTGAGATTTTTATTAGATACACCCATGATATCAATTGGATTTTTTTTTTTACATCACCTCAGTCTTGAGTTATCGCGATCACAAATTTGAGTGTTATGCCGCCCACCCGCCCAGCAAGGTGATGACAATATCCAATCAGCCTTTTATGGCTGAGGGGTAAAACGCAGAAGATTTGGCAGGCTCCTGTTTGACAGTTTACCTGCTCATTACCATGTTAAATGTTCAAGATCATGACAGCAACATTAGAAAAAGTACAGCTTGTTTGGAAGGGTTGCTTAGATGGATCCTCTTCTCTCGAAAACAAACATGGAAACACAGCGGCACAGCTTAGGTTTGTTTCTGAACCAACCACAGGACTTCTGGAACTACGTGGGGCATAATGCACAGCGCCACGCCTGACACCATATTAACACAAACACGTCATACTACTGTGCAGTATGTCAGCACAGTGGTGGAGGGGCGATGACTTATGTTTGCTTTGCAGCCACACGACCTGGCACCTTGAAGTCACCAGTACCAAAGTGTCCTACAGTCAAACGTGAGGCCACCATTAAAACTGGGCCATGCAACAGAAGACAGATCCCAAACTCTGCAGCAAAAGAAAAAACTCAATGAAGTCTTTTCTTTTGAAACACTGGTGGGACGTTAAGAGAGCTGTGCAAAAACTTCTGTCTGCAAACGTGAAATGAACTGAAGCTGTAAAGGGGAAAGGCAAGACACTGAATCATGGGATGTTCTTAGCTTTTCACCTAGATGCAATAAGAAAAACTAAGAACATCCCATGTTTTGTTGCTAAGGAACACGCCACCAGTGAAATCTCACAGAGAATTGCATCCCAGTACTGAGAAATCACTGCACTGGATTTTCACATTTCCCATCGCCCATTTCTCAAAATTACAGCTAGAAAAGTAATGAGTATAGCTGGGACCTATAAACATGTCCCACTGGAGGGACAGTGAATAAAGGAGAAGTAAAAACTGTTACACGTTGCACCACTGATCCAGCTGTTTCCTGCTACTTTAGAAGACTTACAGACTCAGCACAATGCTTTTAAAACCAATCACAGGATGTTAAAGACATCCTCTTCCTGGGAAATTGCCACCAGGGTACATCTATACGCACATAAAACTTGGCTTTTGGGGTGTTAAGTTTACCAGCCATGGGGAGGCTTTAGGGACAGGCTGTTCTCTCTCGAGATATATACGTGGACACCTTCACAAGGGTGGTATCTCTTAGAGGGTCTGCAGTGCGTTAGTGTAAGTGATACTTAAACTCTGAAGAAGAGGGAGGAAAATTATTAAAGTCAAACCAGATTTGATATGAGTTCTTTGGAATCCTTTTTAGGGCGATAATTAAAATCCCTGATTAACGGAATTGGAGTAAAATGCTGACGGGTTAATCCAAGTAAAGCCTCGGCATGTGAATAACCTCGTTTGAAGGAGTGGAATCTGAAAATGCAATTACGCTTCAGCAGATGAGCCTCGCTCACATCCTGTCTGTGTGTGAGTGAATGTGAGTGTAGTGTATGCTTTTATGTGCACCTAGCTCTCAGTGCACCTTGTTTGAAGCAATTACTGTATGCAGGGCTTCAAATGAATATTGATTTTTTAAATTACAGACTTTCCTTTCCTGAGCCATCTCACTCAAATTCACAGACGGGTTTTTTTTAAATGTCTACTAAAACAAATTCAGCAGAAGTAAATGTAAAAAGACACAAACTGCACAAATTAAAAAAATATAAGTGGTGAATCCCAGCAGAAAGCGCTTCGACAATATTGATTAAAACAAAAAGAAGACGAATGAGTGGCGTGAGCCGTTACCCTCAGTATGTCTGTCTTCAGCTGCAGCTCACTGGGCGGTGCAGAGTGCATGAGGCCCAGCAACGTTCCCATGTCGTCGTCGCCGCTGGGCGACAGGACAAGCTGCTGGATGATGAGCAAAGCGTGTTCGCGACACTGGCGGTACTTCACGATGTTGTGAACGCAACGCGCGCCACCGAACTCTCTGAACAGAGCTGCAAGAAAAGAAGAAAACACAAAACATAATGAAATCAGGTCAATTAATGAATAAACCAGTTTGTTGCTGATGGGTAGATTTCAGAGTACTAAGAACCTGTGGTTGCAACATAATAAAGACTACATCCAAGTTTTACTGCGGTCGGCTCTAAAGTTGAGTCACAATTAATGTACACGCTGAGGACGCGCTGAACTGTTGTGTGTTTTTTTGCCGCTGTTAGCTAATGTTAGTCGCTGTTAGCCATTGTTAGCTACTGTCAGCCAGAGTTCAACCATCTGTGACGTGGATGTTCCTCTGCTGGACTTGGAAGCTTAGTTAATAAAGTCTTATATGATGTGAAAATGTAGCTCAACTGTTAATCAGAGGTAAGTGTGATTTTTAGCTGCCATGATGCTAGCTCATAACTTGTTGTTTAGCCGGCTCTTATCAGCTGTCTGGAGACGTGAGGATGGCAAATCTAATCTGCTGACAGATTTGAGACTACGCTAGTGGCGCTTTCATCACATTTTTGTTCATTTGGTGAAGAGGACTCCTTCTCTGATGATAAAACATGGGTATGATGCTTTATATCTTTAGTCTGAAGGTGCAGACACAAATTTAAATGTCTCTTACATGGCATTCGGACACCTCTTTTCTGCCTTTGATGTACTGCGTGTATGGCCAAACTTTAACCACATGTAAAACACAATTAGTGAAACAGGAGATTTCCTTCTGGCCACAGGATTCAAATACGGTGTGGGTAACATGGTGGCTTCCACAATCCACAAACCAGCTCCAATGTATTTGTAATGAATTAATTCTGAGTTTATGAGAATGCATCATTGGAAGATGCAATCACACTATTCTATGTACAGTTTCCTTTTTCTTCTATTAAATTACCTTTAAAAAAAAAACTAGAGAGTGCACCTTTAAATACTTTCATTCACTGCAAGCCTTGAAGATTTGGTTGTTGCTCCGAGGGACCAACTGGGCCCCAGAATCACCAGAATACTTGTCTCTTTCAATTTCCCATTTGATTTGTAAAATGAAAATTATGAAGTTATGCACAAATAACCTTAGATCCTTCTTTTAAACATTTATAAGGAACGTTTTGGCATGTTCAAACTTCTTCTTAAAAACCCATTTGATAAATGCTTTACTGAAAAATATTTTTTGTAACCTTCTTGATATTTATTTAAGTTTATCTGCAAATATAAAAACCTTGAGCAGTCCCATTACTATCATTTCTTTCTAATCTCGCTCAAGTCTCTCCAGGCCAGCTGAGGAGGATCAAGCGTAAAATGTAAATGTAATCAATGTGTCAGAGTGAAGCGCTCCAAATATTACACACATCATCGTCGTCCTCACCGAACCACCCGGTTGTCATCATCAAGGTCAAACGGCGCTGTGAGCTGTCAGTGTTCTCACTGCTGCTTATGCTTGTGATTCACTGCATTTCTACAGCTGACCGACGAACGATGAGCGTGTAAAATAAATGCAATAACATCATTTATTCATCCCTAGTGGAAAACTCTTTCCTTTCCACTTCAACAGGGAGGTCAGAGTTCAAGGCACGTCATCCTGGAGATGCAGAATCAATGTCTTGCTCAAGGACACGTCGGTAAGGATGGGGAATGGAGTGTGTATTAGTTAATTTTAAAGCTACAGTCTGCATTTTAGTAATTTGGCGTTTTTTCAGGAGACATTATTTGCACTGAAAAGATCTGATTTAGTGAAAAGCAGCATAAGAGATGAGACTCACAAGCATTTGACCCAGCAGGACCTTATAGAGACACAAAGTCGTGTCATTTTTCTTTAAAACTTTTTTTATTATTGTTTCTATTGATTGATAGCACTGACGCTTTAAGCTTGGCTATATGATAAGAATCAGGTACTTAAGAAATTAATTACTGAGGGACATTAAATCTAGTTGTGCCTCCAAAGTCCATATTAATCTATAATTATTCCCTCCACATAACTAAAAACATTTCTGTGTGGATTTCATTTAAAGTGCTGCGATCGTGGCTCAAGAGTTGGGAGTTCGCCTTGTAACCGGAAGGTTGCCGGTTCGAGCCCCGGCTTGGACGGTCTCGGTCGTTGTGTCCTTGGGCAAGACACTTCACCCGTTGCCTACTGGTGGTGGTCAGAGGGCCCGGTGGCGCCAGTGTCCGGCAGCCTCGCCTCTGTCAGTGCGCCCCAGGGTGGCTGTGGCTACAATGTAGCTGCCATCACCAGTGTGTGAATGTGTGTGTGACTGGATGTGTAAAGCGCTTTAGGGTCCATAGGGACTAGTAAAGCGCTATACAAATGCAGGCCATTTACCATTTATGCTTTTTAAGAAACTGTTCTGTGCATGAGTTTACCTGCGTTAGTGTTGGTGGTGTTGGAGCCCTGCAGGAGCACAGTCAGCGTCTCCATCACCAGCCAGGCCAACTGCTTCTGCTCCTCAGCCACAGTGTTGTTTTTGCAGTCAGCTAAACATGGAAGGAAACACAGAGCGAGAGGACAGAGGTCGATATTAGACGGGATTACAACTGTGATCCAGTAAAATAGTTAAGTAAAAGAAAACTAAAGAAGCAGTTCACCTTGGTCGTTACTGTGTGGTTGCTGTTGTGAGGGCGGTTCTTTGAGCAATGCCGCGTACTTGTGCAGTAGGTTGACCAGCACCTCCAGCAGTCCGACCTCCCGCAGCACGTCGCTGAACACCGGGTCGTGCCTGGCCAGCTTCAGCAGCGTCCGTACGGCGGTGATGCTGCAGGCGTGCGAAGTGCTCGATTTGAGGAGCACGCTAACGCTGAAGAGTTCCTTACACGGCACATAGTTGAGGCTGAACACTACAAATTCCAGCAGCTCAAAGTACTTTGTCTGAGCCTCGGGGAGCTTGGCCACACGCTCTGCAAACTGAGACAGCGTGTGCTGCGACTCTAGGATGAAATAGTTGGCCGGTTCGGCTGTGTAGATGTTTCCGATGGCGTCCAGGAGCATGCACGCCAGGCGGCTTGTTTTGGCCCGTAGAAAGGCGTTTTGGAGCACCGCAAAGGCCTGAATATTACGCACTGTATGGCCTGAAATTTAAAACACAAAGAAAAAAAAAAAAATATATATATATATATATATACACACACACACAATTCTGGAATGGATCAACAATTAGACACAACGGTCCCAGTCATAGAAAATTTGCTCCGTTTTGCATTTTGTGTAAATATCCAAGATTGTTACATAACAGAGTCCCAGACGGGTTTAATACAAACGATTTAAACAAAGCCAGCCTTTCTCTGCCTTAGCTGGCTGGACCACTGCATGACCTTAATATAAAATACTTATTTCACTCAATGAGTCGCAATTAAATGAATAATTTATGTGTTTTTTCTGGATTTTGTGGTTAATATTCTGTCGTCTTCCATTAAAATGAGACAGTATTCATTTCTTTGTAAGTGAGCAAACTTTCAAATTCAGCAGGGGATTTCCGTACAGGCAACAGGAGACTCTTCCTTCAGTTTCTGCTGAATCACTCCACTGAACTTTTTACAGCAACTGCAAAAACGTCTCCTTTCTCCGACCTCTGTTACTCTAAACTGCCGTCTGTCACTGCACAGTTAACAGGGCAGATACACGATACTTCAAATTTCTTCCCTGTTGTCACTCTTTGTTTTTTTAAATATACACGTTTCCAGTTAGCTTCGTTGAGTTGATACTGGAGTCTTTATACGGAATAATCTTCATTCAGTGAGTCAACAAAAATATTTTAGGCTTATTTTAGGCTAGCTCAGAAATCATAGGCTATGACTTTCACACTCACAGGACGACAGTAAAGAAAAGGAGCACTGAAAGTGTGTGTCAGCACATAGCCTCAAACACACACAGCAGTTAAGTGGATGTGGCGGGTTAATTAGGCGTGTAAGCGCACCCTCATACCATGATGGCTCCTGGTAATGACTCTGTGCTCAGCTGGGACTGTCACTAGGTGGGTAAACACAAGTGTAACTGCATGTGCTTGTGACTCAGTTGACTTCAGTGTTGTTAGTGGGAGGGTGTATGCGGTTAGAAACCCAACACGCTGACAGTGAGTGTGTTACCATGTGTGAATGGGTGGAGGTGAAAAGCTGAGTTACAAACACCACAGCTCCAGAGAAACTGTGTTTGATTCTAAAGCATTGAAAGCTGAAAACAACGAACCCACACAAAGTCAGAATGACAGATAAATGGAGGGAAATGTTATTTTAGTCATTTGCTTCAAAAACAAAGAAATTAATAAGTGGAGATGGACTAAATACAATTTTGAGTTAAAGTAGTTACATCAAGGGCCTCCCAACACAGGGAGGTGTAGCCCATCAGTGTCTGTAACTGAGCTGCACCTCCCAACCCCGTCTGTTGTTGGTGTTTTTGGAGCATATTTAGTGGATTATCTGACTAAAATTATGGTTTTATGGTTTGTACCACATATTATGGCTGTGTAGCACAAACCAAGCCAGGAGATTGGCTTTAATTAGTAAAACTGTACTATGTAATTATTCTCTGCCCTGGCATTAATTAGCAGAATCTGTGTTTGTAAGCTCGTGTGGCAGAAGTGTGGTGCCTGGCTCAGCTGCAGGGGAGGAGTGGGGCAGTGAGCTCAAGGGGGCGGTGCCAAGAGGCTGGAGGGACAGGTGGCGGTGATTTACTTAAGGCTTCTCCCTTTATATATAGTGAAGCCAGAGACCTGGGGGAGAGTGTGTGTGCTGACGACTGACGCAAAAGTTGAACTGCGTGGTGAAACGCACAGCCACATGTGTGTGGTGCTTCAACAAACAGCTCGCAAGCATACAACACGTGTCGGGTCAGTCTTTACACGCAGCATTGGTCAAAACAGAAATGTCAAGGTTTTAAAATGAATCCAACAGCTTCAGAGTTTTAGTCTGAATTACTTGAATTCTTTATTTTGGGCTTTGTTGTATTGATAAGATAAGATAACCTTTATTAGTTATCTTATGTATGCATATGTAAGCGGCTTAACTACTGTTTGGCAAGCATGTACATGTGGGTCAGAAAAAGTACGACGGCGTTCCTCAGGTGCATGAAAAAATAAATACGTTTAAATCTTTCCACAATCAGGATGAGCCTGTTCTGTTTGCATGAAAGAGGCTTCAGTCATTTATCTCCAGCAACGTCAAAGGCGACAGAGGAATTATGGCGTCTGTCAACAGGTTAATCTTACTGGGATGAAGCACCCATCAGTCATTTCAGTGATGGGGATGGAGGTAGAAATGTAGACTTTTTCACAAGTAATCCCTTTTTTTGTTTTAGAGCTTCTGGGAAAATCAGGCTGGTGCTACTGTGTAGACTTAAGCTGAAAATCACTGGTTTGTTAGAACAGTGTCGCTGTTTCAACACTTTATTTAAATGTGTCCTTGATTTCTTCCTTAGAGGACACCAATGGAAGATCGTTATGAATCACCTCTAGATGAGTGTAAGACTGAATAAAACTTTGAATCATGGAGGCTTTAATCCAAGTGCATCATTTGCACATCTATATGTTTTACTCTGAAGTCTTGCTCATTATAAAACTTATGACAGATTTAATGATGAGCCAAAGTTGCACCTAACATACCTTTCCCAGAAGGTTGCGGGAGAACAAATCCAGGCAACAGGAAGGGGGCGCCGGTTGTCAAGCCAGCAGGCTTCAACTCCGTCACCCCATACGTGCACAGACAGGTGACCAGGTTGACCAGGTCCTTCAAAGCATCTTTTGATTCGTCCTCCTTGGCCTGTTCCAGTCTGGATGCACAAGAAGAAGTTACATCAATCTTCACACAACATAAAGTAAATAAGGTCTCAGTCACAAACATCCAGAGGCTGTTGAATTCTTGGTAGCTACTGTCACCAGAGAAAAAGGTGTAAATCCCTGAATGGTTGCCAAGTGGTTGCTGGGGGTTGCTAGGTGAAACAGGCCACAAAAGCCTTGTGAATGCTGTGTTTGGTAGCAGACTGCACATTCATGAGCGTAGGACGACAAGTTGTTGGTGTCTTCCATGCAAACTATGGACAACTGTAGCAATTTGCTAGCAAACAAAGAAGTCACAGGGACGGTTTCTGTCCAGCACCCTCTGTGCAACTGATTTCAAATAGCAACCTCCAGCTGCCACTTTTGCACTCACTGGGTAATTCATACCAGGGGTCACCAATCGCTCTAGTTGGACTTTAAAACCCTGTGATGAACTGCAGGAAGGAAGACCTAAGCTGTACCTGAGCATGAGGTCGCAGAGGAAGGTGTAACCCTGGCACATTCGGAAATCGTCCAGCAGGGTCTGCGACACGTCGCTGGAGTCTTTGAGGAAGCAGGAGAGGCCGGCAAACATCTCAACGATCTCCAGAGAGGAGAGATCGTCTGACTGCTGCATGTTTTGAACACATGTAGCCAAGCATTCCTTCTCTGTAAACCGAAGAGGGGGTGTTAGAGACAAAGAAATGCAATCTGTAAGGAATTTCTGTGACAGAATGTACGGGAATTATTAAGGACATAAAGAGCTTTCCCTTGATCTTAGATTTATAGGAAGTGAAACAAAAATGCATCAGATGGACAAAGAAACAGCTTCAGACAGATCTGTGCTGCTGTAACAGCTTTTTTAATGCTGAAAGACAAAAGCTTCAGGGTTTTTCTTCTTTAACTTTACATAAACAATACACAATAATAACAGGAACAACCAAGCTTTAATAATAAATCACATTAAAAATAATGGTTTTACTTAGTGTCACATAAATCATTGCACAAATCTCACAACAAATTGTAATTAGGCAACCCTCTGGAGCTTTACAGGCTGTGAACTGTAAATTATCTGTTTTAAAAGTGGTAGAAAACAAGCTTCCCTGTTTTGTTCAGCAGTATTCTCACAATGTGTTTTTTGTTATTAAGCTGTAGAATTTGTGTGTGGACTGGTTCACATTTTCTAATATTTCAGAGCAAAAATGCACCTCCAGATGTGGTTTGGAAGACTGTTACTTCCAGAAACAGATGTCCTTTGCGGACGGTGCGTTTGTACATACCGTGGATGTATTTGACCACGTTGACGCTGAGGCCGTGTCGGGAGATGGTGGTGAGCACCTCGCCAGCACTCCTCCTCCAGGGCAGGTTGTGAGGAGGACACCAGGAGGTGATGGCACTAAACAGTAACTGCAGGTCATCCTTCTGGGCCAGCTCCTCCGCTGGAGACACAAATGTGCAGAGCTTCACCAGGATCTGCACAAGTGGAAACGAAATTATTATTGGTTTTTTTAAGTTCTGGGTAAAAACAACAAAATAAGCTGCTGAAAAAACAACACAAGCCCGAGTCTTTTGTCACGGAGATACGACTGTGTTTGTGACGCAGGCTGTTTGATGAAAAGATTAAAGTCTTTATGGGAGGCAGAAGCTCGAGTCTTTTTATCAGTGAACAAATAGATTTAAAATATCAAAATAAGCCAATAACCGTGTTATAATCCTCAGATCTGCTACAGACTCTCCACGCAGACTTTTTTCGCTCCACAATTCAAACACAAACATTTTTGACGATGTTTAAATGTTTCAGTTATTCTTTGTGTGAAGGTTTTAAACATAAAGCAAGCTGATAGAGGCTCTTAGTCTGGAGTGTAACAGCTGACACTGTTGTCTTTTTACCTGGACAAAGACTTTCTGGAGGAGCGCCCTACGGTCAGCCAGGGGCAGCTCGGGTTGGGTGTGCCCTTGCCCTGGCGTCTTCTCTTGGCTGGGTGGTGGTGGTGGTGGTAGTGGTTGTGGCGGTTGTGACGTGGGGCCTACGGGTGCCTCGGCCATGTGGGGCAGGTCAAAGAACAAGTAGAGGCATTTGACGAGCGTGGAGGGCACAGACATGGTCGTCATGCAGTCCACAGTTTTCTGTTGAGGGGCAGAGAAAAGGGGATAACATTTTATTTCCCAACATGGTTCAGGAATACAGGGCTATACTCAGGCTATACTCATAATGTTCCAGCCTTTATTTGTCACTTTATTAAAGTTGAGCTGATTCAACACATTAGTTTGTATTTGAAGTAACCCACTAAGACACCAAAGTCACAAAATAACACAAACCGAAGGGCCACTAACTTTTTTTAGTGGAGTCTAACGTGTTTGCTTCCCAATCACAAAGACCTTGTGCAGAGGCGCAGTGAGGGATAGCATTAGCTAGAGAAATGCTAATCTTACAATATACAACACTGCTGGATAAGAGCATGAACAGCAGTGGTGGTTCTATTCAACGACCTGTTCTTTACTTTTTCTATGCATTTCTAGTTCTGCTATTTTCTTCTACTCAGCCACATTCTGGATGCTTAATTCTTATTTTGCAAATTCAGAAAATATAAATCTTCTAATGTACGGGTGGTTGTAGCTCAGGTGCAGGTCAGCCACTAATCAGAAGGTCGATGGTTCAATCCCAGGCTGCCAAATACTAACCCCATGTTTGCCTACTGGTGGTGGTCAGAGGGCCCGGTGGCGCCAGTGTCCGGCAGCCTCGCCTCTGTCAGTGCGCCCCAGGGCAGCTGTGGCTACAATGTAGCTTGTGTGTGAATGGGTGGATGAATGTAGTGTAAAGCGCTTTGAGACTAAGTAAAACCAGGCTATGAAGGAGGAGATACTAGCAGGCGGTGATGTGCGACCCAAATGTAAACCGAGCGTCCGCTCGCTGCACTCTCTATGACAGGGACAGCAAACATTCATTGGAAATAACTGCTGTGGGTGGAAAAGCAGGGCTTTAAGTAGAGTTACGAGGTTAAGTTGCTTTAGATTTTGCTAACCTAAAGTGTGAAGCAGCTATTTTATACTTCCACTTAAAACTTCCAGGGAAAACACAACCCAGCCTACTTGTGCTTACACTAGACTTCTGCTGTGTCACTACTGCTGCACAATATTGGCACTTTATTTCTTAAGATTCACACTTCAAATTAGGAAGTGTGTCATCGATGACAGCAGCCTATCAGAACAGAATGATGGAAACTGGCTTGTGTTCACTTACATGCTGCTATATTGAATAGCTTAAAGAGTTTTCATTCACTTATTCAACCATTACATACAAGAACCCTGAGGTATTTATTTATTCGTTGTTTGTATTTGTAATTGCGTATTTCCCCCCCCTTTTGTTTCACCCGATTATGTTTCTGCTTAAATCACTTAAAAATAAAAAAAACAAATACTATTTTTCTAAAATCATTTTTGAAATACTCTGATCTCCTGTTCCTTAAATGTGAGCAATCAGCTTCCACTTTAAATGAAGCTGAAAGCGTGAACGTCAAACACACCTCGACTGTGTCTGCAGAGGCAAAACAACAAAAATGAAGTAAATGTCTAATATCGCATGGATCCAACTGTATGTTGCATATTCCCTTTTCAGTCTAAAAGGAACATGATTTATTTTTTCCACATTCATATAGAATCACTTTATATCAACCTAAAATAAAGAGCTACACAACAGCAGCAGGACAAATAAAGATAAAAATGCTGCTTTAAGGGTGACTTTGGTAAATGGGTGTTTTGTTGTGCTGTGATTCAGTGTTTCAGATTCAGCTATAAGGGCCTGAGGTGTGTGTTCACTGAGTGTTTTCCACAGTTATACTGTGTGTGTGTGTGTGTGTGTGTGTGTGTGTGTGTGTGTGTGTGTGTGTGTGTGTGTGTGTGTGTCATGTTGACAAAGATAAAGGGCTGGAGAAAGAGATGGGGTTTGTGTTCACTGAGGCGAATGATTCAGATAATCAAACGCTGCCTCCCACACACACACACACACACACACACACACACACACACACACAAATTACATTGCTCTTACACACGAGCTCTCACAAAAGACCACATATGCCCATGCACACGCACACACACACACACACACACACACACACGCTGCAGCTGGATGAAATGACCATCCCATTTACTCCAACGCCGTCTACACGACGGAGAGGAGGTGGATGCACAGCGATGAATAACAAAGCACAGCAGGCGCACACACAGTTTCAGCCCCTCAGATGGAAAAAAGAAAAAAAAAGGAGTAAGATATAGACAGCTGAAGTAGGCAGAGGTGTGTATAGATGATGGTGAGTCACAACAATGGAAGACTGGACCAGCACCTGTGGTACAACAAGCCACACCGAGGTGTGTGTGTGTGTGTGTGTGTGTGTGTGTGTGTGTGTGTGTGTGTGTGTGTGTGTGTGTGTGTGTGTGTGTGTGTGTGTTTACAGGCTGTCACAGAATACTGGTCCCACTGCAGTCAGGTCAAGGTTACCGTGAACAAATGAGAGACAAAACCAGAGAGACGAAGGCATTTAACAGTGTGTGAGAAAAACAGAGACAGGAAGGGAGAAGAAGACAGACACAAGGAGAAAGAAAAATACCAATAAATTGATCTCCTGTCTGTTTTAAAAAGAGAGAGAGAGAAACAAGCGCAGTGGGAGTGCATGAAGGGCACCCTTTAAAAACACAAAACAAGAGAAGAGTCCAGACTGAGTTACTGACAAAAATATTGCCGTTTTATGCTGTGAGGAAGAAAGAGCAGGAGGTGGGGGAGAAAGGGAGCGAGAGGGGAGAGCATTAAAGGGAGGGAGGTGACGTCAGGTTTATGGGAGGCCAGTTGCCTGGAGAAATCCATTAAACCTACTCTCACTCTCACACACACACGAACGACACGGGTTATTTTTTACTGCCAGTCTGTGTTCGCTGATATCAAACAGTCACAAGAAGCAGCCCTTATTCATTTAAAGGAGACCGCTGACGGTGCAGTGTGCATGTCCAGTGGTACTGACCAATAAACCTAAAATTATCATTTAAATGAATGTTTACATTTACATCCTCAATGTGTTTACACGTGTGACCAATCAGATCACAGACAAGCCACTTGTGTCTGAGCCGAAGGAACAAGAAAAACTCAGCTGGACGTTCTCTCCAGCATTTTGGTGTCTTGAGCTGCAGCTCATCTCAGTCTGAAACACACAGCACAGAGCAACGCCAGCGCTTACTAAGGTCCTTCCCGAGAGAGGGCAATGCAAATCTTCCCAAAAAAACCTTATCAAAGTACACGGCTAATGAGCAAAATCAGAAACTCTTTGCTTTACGAACAGATTTTATGCTTATGTTGTTGTGAACTGGTTCTATTTAAATAAAAGCTGTACAGAGACTAATAAATCATGCATCACCTATGGAGTAAATCAGCGACAGTAAATGGAAATTTCAGAAAAGCTGGGCTACAGGGAGATGGAAATACCCAACCTTTGAAACGCAGCGGCTGAATACTACAAGCCGTCTTGCCTCCTTCCTTTCTTTCGTGTTGAGCAAGAGTTGAGAGTTGCACAAAGATGCTGTGCTGTTGTGCACGAATATCAAAGCTCTGTCATTCAGTAACTAGGAAGTGATGGGAATCTCCATCACATGTGTAGTACTCTCTACTTTTGCTCAACACAACTATTTTACAAGTGCTCTACAAGTTAAGTATACGCCAAGTGGAATTCTTCAGAAAGCAGACCACAAAACTGGCTACAGAAAACCACAAAAAACTGCCCTAAAAATGTCAGCTGATGATCAAGTTTTTCCGATAAATTCATCCAATCATCCAAACCTACAGTCCAAGTGTATTTCTGGAGCACAAAGGAAAGATCCGTGCCCACCAGACATTCACAAATGACAAAAAATAAAGGAACTCTGTGTCAACATGTTATGTCCTACTCATCATTTAGTTACATAAATAACTGAGAACAGGAGTCGGTCCAAGTGCTCACATGTTACATCAGAAGAACACTGCCTGTCTCACAGCCTGGCCAAGTGCCATTTTGCTATGTCTGGTTTGGCAAGATTGTTGTTGCTGCATTCAAGGAAATATTCAGTAAGTCGACATATTAAGGTGCTGCCTGCCTAACTATTAAACAGCGCATGCTTGAGAGCGGCTAAAGACTGGGCACAGAGAAGAGGGGGTGGATCACGTGTCTGTAGATGGGAAGAAGCGTTCCACCCAAAAGCAACAACAACAGTGAATTTCTGATGTGCAGCAGAGCAGGAAAAGCAGACAGCCGACCAGCTGACAGCAACACTCCCCACAAGACCTCCAGAGGAACGCAGGCCAAAAAGTTCAAAAGAAGTCTGCTGGCCACAATTCAAGACTACAGACAAAGACGAAAACAAGAGCTCAACGTCCAACCTTTATAAGCAGGTGGTAGGAACAGAGTAAGGCACTCATTACTGTGACTAAATGCTACAAAGAAAAATCACAATGCATGAATTTTCTTCATGTGACATCCAGCAGCATCAGAAGACTGCAGATAGAAAGGTTGTGTTTGGGGAGAATAAATGAGACTCGGTCAGGTGAGAATTGTTAATTATACTGAAGTCTCCTGGTTCTTACGGTACCTTCAGCGCAGCCTGAACTCTCTTAGGTAAACGTTCTTTTCATTTCTTTAAATAGTTTTCAGAAACAGTTCTTCAGGCTTCAGATCAAAGCTTTTCTTTGAATGTTCATTTCCTTTTAATCCATTCTTTGTCAACATGACCCCACACTAGGGCTGGGCTATATCATACCGTTCACAGTAATACCGGTGTAATGTTGGGCAACAATAGGAAAATGAAATATCGCGATAGAATATGGGTAAAATGCGCATGCGCAGTGCCTTTGTTTTCATACGCACATGGCGGCGATGCAGAATGAGAAGAGCGAAAGCGGATCGTTGAATGAAACAGATGAACCAGAACTGGTTTGTAAAAATGCTGCAGCTTCAGTGGTGTGGAACTGGTTTAGCTTTCGTCCGTCAGATACACAACAAAGCACTATTTTTGGTAGCGCATGCTAGCGGGCCGTCGTTATTACCGTGTTGTTTGAAAAATACGACGCACTTAAAATCAATCCTTTGATTTTTCCGAAAGTCGACAGAGTCCCTTATAATCCTGTGTGCCTTATGTATGAACTCTGGTTGTGTTTACTGACCTCGAAACGATTTTATGTGCACGGCGCTCGAAAATCTGTCAGATGTTTTAGTACGACTTTGCTAAGCTACGAAGCCGCACCGCTTGATGGATTGTTGGAGCATTACGGCTATCGTAGGCAGGAGCCTCGCGGAGTGATACGTACTGTGCTTCAACATAATATTACGGTATTGTGTGTGTATAACCTCTTTTTAAGTTTTGTGGATATTATACATGGTTATGCTGAGGATATGTCGGCCAGTTTCCACTGGAAATGCCTTTTGGTTAAACTGTCAGCGAGGAATTTGCATTTGCACTGTTAATTTTTTATATAACTGTAATGCACTTAAAAAAGCTGCTTCCATCCATCCATCCATCGTCATCCGCTTTGTCCGGGGTCGGGTCGCGGGGGCAGCAGCCTAAGCAAAGAGGCCCAGACCTCCCTCTCCCCAGCCACCTCCTCCAGCTTGTCCGGGGGAATACCAAGGCGTTCCCAGGCCAGCCGAGAGATATAATCTCTCCAGCGTGTCCTGGGTCTGCCCCGGGGCCTCCTCCCGGTGGGACATGCCTGGAACACCTCACCCAGGAGGCGCCCAGGGGGCATCCTTGTCAGATGCCCGAACCACCTCAGCTGGCTCCTTTCGATGTGGAGCAGCAGCTGCTCTACTCTGAGCCCCTCCCGGATGGCCGAACTTCTCACCCTATCTCTAAGGGAGAGGCCAGCCACCCTTCAGAGGAAGCTCATTTCTGCCGCTTGTATCCGCGATCCGCGATAAAAGCTGCTTGTTCAAGTAAAAATACATAGATTTTTTTTTTTTTTTTGCACTAATAAAGTTGTGGAGTTGTAAAGTATTTTGTCTAGTGTCAATTATATCGTCAGTTATATCGTTAGCGCAAATTTTCAAATGTATATCGTGATAAATATTTTTGGTCATATCGCCCTGCTCTACCTGCTGCAAATCATCACTTCGTCAGACCTGTCGCTGACTTTCAGTCCAGTTCTTGCAGAATTTGACATACACCAGCCTTTTCTCCCTTTAATGAATGGCTTCTTGACAGCCAGCTTACCAGAGACCATTTTTGATGAGGCTTCAGTGAACAGTAGATGTGTCAACAGAAGGGCCGTTTGCTGGATTTTTTTTCTTATTTCTTAAATAATATATTTTTAGGCCTGACATCTTCCTTTGTCCTCCAGGACACACTGCAGAGCATTCCAAAATATGCCAAAGTGTCAGCTAAAAGCACTTTGTGAATCATATTGTTGGTGCAAAAATACAATTTCATGCTTGTGAAACTGCCTAAAGACAGATTTAACATTGGTGCTGTGCTAATTTTGAGATTATGTGCAAACACAACACTGGTTCATCCCGTGAGTTAGGAGGTGTTTTAATGCTTGAATGGGTCATAGATCTGAAAATGGTCAGGCAAAAGGACTGGAGTGAAAATGACTGAAAAAGCAGTCAATGTCCAAAGGAAAACTTTAAAAACACCTCCAGAGAGCCTGGAGGAGTATTGCTCAAGAACATTTTGAGAAATTACAAAAAAGTTTATTTTTTTGCTTCCAAGGGCTGAAGAAATGAGAGGTGGTTCAAGACTTTCACACAGTATTGTACAGTGTCCTTTCTACCAACCTGTCCGGAGGAAGCTAACAGGTTGATGGTGGTTAGAAGCATCCAGCCGCGGCTCGCCTCCTCACTCTGATTCACCTCCAGGAACTGGACTATGGCTCGACTGGCTGCCTCTGGAAAAACAATCACACACACAAACGTGTGGTTAACTGGGTGGAAAGTGACAGCTCACTGTGGGGCAGATGGGCTGTTTGAATAATGATCAAATATGTAACAAATTAATCATTACAGTGGATGTGACAAAAGGGAACGTGTGGTTGGGCTTCTCGGTTTTGGTTATCTGTGATCTTGAAAATAATACATCAATATTGTATTTCGGTCCCACGCGCTAGCTTTTCAGTTAGCTCATGTCTTTACCAATTTTATCACAGCACTCTTTGTCCTAAAAATATAGCCACACTAGGTTAAGTTTAGGAACAAGTATCCATTAGAACCGAACCATAATAAAAAAACAAATCACACATTTTTAGTCACTTTTGTGAGCAGAAATAAAAATGCTTTTGAAAAGGTTTCCTTAATCCAACCCACCAGCTGAGCCAAAGTCTAGTTGCTCATTGTTCAGAGCAAATCCACATCTGTTGTTTTGATAATGAGTACTGCAACGTCAGTTGAGAGCATGAATCATGTACTGACTCATTCTAAAGAGGCCTGGTGACCAACTGTAGGAGTGCTTCTTAGACCGTTGTGTTGCAAAATCAGAACCGTTCACCGTTTGATAACAGCATGTCACATGATTAGACAGGGATGAGGAAGAGATGGAAGGACGAGATAAAGCGGAAGAAATAAGAAATAGAAAGCTGGTGTGTGTGTGTGTGTTTGTGTGCGTCTTTTTTGAGGAAGCCACAGTCAAAGCTGCCACGGCTGTCAACGCTTTGATGAGATGCTGCTGGCTCGCCCGCAGTGAAGGCTAACCTTTCAGATTGAAGTAGGATTGCATTGATCCTTTGAGGAAAACGTATTTACTGAGAGCCAAAAAGTCAAAAAAATAAAGTGCAAAATTCTGGGAAAGGCCTTATCTGATTAGGGTAACACTAACATTTTTTCTCCATTAATCATGAAATCAGCTTTAAACATTCTTAATAAAACAATGAAATATGTATTTATCTTTAGGGGAACAATTAATAAAATAATCTTATTGTGATAGGGTAGAATAAGACGAAGCTCTTACGCACATCCATAGAATAAATCGGGTTTCCAGGATGGAGTAGACAGTTATATTGAGCATCAATTATTTTATTTTTTTTAAATCATTGACTAAAATCAGTGACCAATCATAATCAGGCATGGGCGTGTACTTATGCCCACTAATAATATACAGATTACAGTATATTAGGGTCCTTGCCATATGTGGTACTAACTCTTGAAAGCCTAACAGGAGTAACGTTTGCAGCACTTTCTGTCATATTTCAGCCTGCTTGTAAAAAAAAAAAAATGCCTGTGTTTGGATTACCCAGCTTGGAAAAACCCAGAAAATATTCTAATAGTCATCAGACGACATATTTATATATACTTAGGTGTCCAAACTCATCATTAAGAGTACTGGGGAGGCCGTCATATGTTGTCTTTATGGGGGAAAGTGAAAAAATAAACTCCCTAGAGTCTTTATTTCTATCTTGTCATCTACTATGTGTACCTAACAAAGCTCAGATGCTCCATCTGTGCCTTACAATTAGTTCTATAGTTGAAACTCTGCATAAGAACTGTCTTTGTATCTAAATAAAGAACAAAAATCTCTTTCAACACCACTGTGTTCATCTGCACAGCCAAAAGGAAAACAGAAGACACAAACCGGTTATGAGAAATTATTGGCTGGTGCCAAAGAACTCTACAAGTAGGCCTACTCCACAGTGCATTTTTGCACTTACAAATATGAGTCTGTGTGCATCTGCAAGCTCACCTGTGGATTTATTGGAGGCTCTTCGTCTGATCTCAGTCACCATGAGTCGGGACACCTGGGTGGTGAACTGCAGCAGGTCGGAGAATTTCTCCATCATGCTGCTGGGAGGTGCGTTCCCAAACACCTGAAGTGGACAAAAAAAAAGCATTTGATTAATGGAAAAATAATAATTTAAAAAACAAGAAGAGAGGAACCAAAAAAAGACTCAAAAACTAGACATCTGTTCACTCGATACTTATATGTAACCTAGCTTATAGTCAGGTGTGTGCAGTTACAGGAATCCTCATTCCTGCTGATATCTGTGACAGTTTTTGCTTGAATGCACTACTTTATGGTGACAGAGAACATTGGAGGCTAAGCCTTTGGGGCAGCAGGTCAACAAAGACAAACTTCTCTTCATCCAGCAAAGACTCGTCATCTGTTTACTTATCCAGCAAATCTGACTTGAGAGCAGGGCGGGAGGCTGCCGTCCCGCCGCACAGGGACCACTTTACATCCAGATTCTGACATGAGTATGGCCACAGGTGTGAATCCCAGCCAGTGGTGGGTAATTAGCAGACAAGTCAAGAGACCCTTGGCAGTGCACTCCAGCTTGATGAGCACACTTAACAAAGGCAGCCTACAGCTGCCAAACAAAAAGGCGAATTACTGGCCTGCAGGCTTTACTTCTGTTCTTTTGGATAAAAAAAAAAACAGCTATAGGGATTTCAACAACTTCATTTTGTTAACTTGTTAATATGTGTAGCTCACTTCCATGATTACCCACCGACTTGACTGGTTTCCACAGATCTGGATTCAATTTTAGAGTTTTTCCAAAAGGAGGTGCAAAAATGCTTTATGAAAATTTATTATTAATTATTAATTCATAACATATTTTGTTAACATAGCTTAAGGCCATTGTAAAGTGGGAGGGAGAGACTCTCTGGAGAGGCTGAATGACCATAACAACAGTGAGCTGTTCCACCTGGCCCAGAAACTGCACAACTGAGATTTCAGAAATTAAAAATGTTGGATAAACCTGAATCTATTTAGTCTACAGATAAAAATTAAAAGATAAAAAATACAAGTCTGTACTGGACTTTTCTCCCCCTGCATCAAAATAGTTCCAATACACCCCCACCATTCAACTGGTCTGATTTTCCTATTAGTGCTTAAATCAATAAAACTTAACATTAGTTAGTTAGCAGATATATAATTTAAAAAAGCTTTGAAGGTTGTTTAATTTAATCACAAATGATTCTGAAATATTATAAACACCAACCTAACGATGAGACAATGTGTAGTTCAGTGAGTTCAGTACTTTTCAGCACTTGCTCCTTAACACCTGACAACCAGGTGTGTTTTGGGTACTATTTGCTTTGATCTGCACCTGAAACGTTCAGCTCCTCCTACTCCTGCTACATCTAGTGTAACACTAACTGCATTCCAAACACTGACACTACAGGCAAACATGGTGGTGGTGCTACTATGATGGTCTGGAGCTGCTCAGGACCTGGACAACTTGCTGTAATTGATGCATCCATGCATGCCACTCTCTACAAGAATGAGAATTCTGGCTAACTGCACTTAGCTTATGCAGCAGGAAAATAATCAGAAACACACCAGCAAGTCCACCTCTGAATGACACAAAGGTTGGACTGAAAAGTCCACTTCGTTGTGCTTTGTTCAGCTAACCTTTAGCCCTAAAGTCAACAAGCCCACAGAAGTAAACAAGCTCATTTCCATTCCATTTATCTGCAGTCTGGTGGAACAGAATCTGAGAGCTATCCAGACAGGTACGTATGAAAATATGAAAATATGCTTTTAACCACTGGATTTGAATCTGCAGAAGTTCCCTGGTGAGATCTCGTTTTCAAATGTCAATGCATCTATAGTATCTATTGCACCCATGACCTCAGGGAAGCAGCTCTAGCGCGTTTGTAACCCAGCACAACAGAGCTCTCTTCTTGTTTTCCTTTTTTTTTTTTTAATACTGCACAGACGAGAAACACATGATTTGAAAGATAGCTACAGACAGCACAGGAACCAAATGAAGCAAACTGTAACCTGCCACATCAGAGCTGCCATATGTACAAATATCTGTTAATCCGCCTGTTTGGAGCACCTCCAGTTCTCCCTCCACCCATGGTGTGACTTACCCTGTTAAATACAGGAAGCATCATGTAGAGCTTCTCCTCCTGCTCCTTCTGGGTCATGTGGCGAGGAGGGTGGCACAGCTCGGAGAAGAGGCGTCGCAGGTGCATGAGGCCCAGCGCGTTGTCCTGGGGGCTGCACTCCTCCTGCCTCGGCCGCCCCATGATCCTTTTCACCATGTTCATCTTGAGCGGCTTTGTCAGGGCAAAGGCAGCCCTGCAGATGGGAGAGAGAAGATCTAATAAACATCTCACAGTAACTCAATACATAAAGATCTTGTTAGTCTATGTAACTGAAAGTCCCTGCTATTTGGTATCAGTTCAACTCTGTAAGTGGTCTCGAGTATCAAAAACAGCCAAATATAGATATAGATGATATTTCACATTTCACACAGATTAGCTTCTTGTTTTGTTTCTTTTTTAAATCAAAGTATCTTTATTAATTCATAATTCTGACAATTGTAGACGATGTGAATATAAGTACAAATACCTTTCTTCATAAGTGTAACAGAGTACTAGAATTGTAACAGTTATCAAGTGTTACAAGTTATCTTTAGGCACATTTATTGACATTTTCTGTCTACAAAGAAGGTTTAGCATGAGCACCGTGCAGGTATAGAAGCAGTAGGTGCAATAATGCTCTGTGTGTTTGTACCCACGATCATTCAGGATCTACTTAATTACATTTTTGTGTTCGGATCCTGGTTCACAGTAACACAGAGAGATGCAGAAAACACACAGATTTGAAATGTTACAGCCACAGAGAGCCAGCTTCTAAGAGCCAGCTGGGTTTCCTCTGGCTGCAAAAACAAAGAAATCTGGTGGGATTGGTTTCATATGATAAATTACTCGATGCGGTTTCTTGAAAAAAATTTTCAAGGTTAACTTTGACCTTGGACATTAACAATGAAGGTCAATGTCAAATGCTTAGCCAACCTATGTATCCATGTACCCCACGATCTAGTGTATTGTTGTGAAGTTTGAAGACGATCCATGAAAGAATTGTGGGTAGAGCAGGGCGATATGGCCAAAAATATTTATCACGATATATATTTGAAAATTTGCGATAACGATATAACTGACGATATAATTGATGCGAGACAAAATACAACTCCACAACATTACTAGCGCAAAAAGACAACCTTCCATTTATTTTCACTTAAACAAGAAGCTGGTTTTTATGTACATTAAAGCTTTATAAAAATGTAACAGTGCAAATGCAAATTCCTTGCTGAAAGTTTAACCAAAAGGCATTTCCAGTAGAAATGGGCTGACATATCCTGAGCATAACCATGTATAATATCCACTGAAGTTAAAAAGAGGTGCTTTGCAACATTAAACTGCAGTGTGCAGTACGCATTTTTCGGACCATAAGGTGCACGGGATTATAAGGCACATTAAGCGAAACAAAGCAGTCAGATAAATCAAACTTTATTAAACTCATTCTTCTTGCTTCCTCCAATTCTGTACCATTGATTCATTAATGTTGAATTCTCTGGCAGCTGCTCTATTCCCATGTTGTTGCAGTATATTAATCACTAACCTCGTATTGTGGACGGATTATCTCAGTTGTTCTCCTGACTGAAGATTGGTCCTTTTACAGCATCCTGCCATGCGATTGCATTTGTCTCTAACCATGAGGAACCTTAACGTTAACTTTTATAAGTGGAAAAGTGTTAGTGTTCGTCCTCCAGCTTCACTGTTTATGTTATGCTAACATAGCTGTGTCGCTAGCGATCACGTAGCACATCATTATATACCAGCTAGCCCAACTTCAGTAACTTTACAAACATCACTGCTGTTTAGTTTTCTGTCTTCATTTATGTTGGAAGTGATAGCAGAGCTGTACGTTTGATTTTTTTCAGAAATCTCTCAGTCAGAACATGCTATATCATGCTTAGGTAACTAGCGAAACTAGCGAGCTAACTTCCTGCTAACTTCCTGCTAACTTCTACCTCCGTTAAATGTAATACATTTTGTTTTCATGGATGCCTGGAAGTTAAACTTCATAGTTACACCTGGTAAAGCAGCAATGCTGATCGTTTTATTAAAGATGAAAGAATTTAGACAGTTTTTAACTCTTAGTGATGCTGCAGTGTTCGTTTGACCTGAAGGTTACGGAGTTTAGGACCCAGATTACTCCCAGATTTAAGGGCATCTTAGTCGGACAAATACGACAATAACGATGGCCGCTTGCATGTTCTGCAAAAAAATGTGCTTTGTCGTGTATCTGACGGACAAACACCAAACCAGTTCCACATCACGGAAGTTGCACCATTTTTACAAACCAATTCTGGTTCATCTGTTTCACTCAACAATCGGCCATGTGCGTATGAAAACAAAGGCACTGCGCATGCGCGTTTTACTCATATTCTATCGCGATATTTCATTTTCCTATCGTTGCCTAACATTATACCGGTATTACCGTGAACGGTATAATATGGCCCAGCCCTAATTGTGGGTAATATAAAGTTTCACTGATTTTGGTGGGAGCTTGACCTTTAGTTTCCCCAAAATTAAATCAGCTCATTTATTGGCATCAAACGTCACACAAAGTGTAAAAATGATATTGCTAGACTGCTAACAAACATACAGTCAAATCTAACAGCTTAAATAAATCTATATTGTGTAAATAGACAAGGGTAAGCTTTATGACATTGCAGCTCGTGATATTTGACTTAAAACACCAAGATGATGAATTTAGGGAGTCAAACAAACAGGAAATAAATTGGTGTAGCAGCTATGGCAGTTCAGTAGTAACAGAAAGAATGAGGCTGCAGATAGAAGTGGCGGAAATGAGTTTCCTTCAAAGGGTGGCTGTGCACTTCCTTAGAGATAGGAAGAGGAGCTCAGTCTTTCGAGAGGGAGAGTAAAGCTCCTGCTCCTCCACATCAAAGCCAGTTGAAGTGGTTCGGGCATCTGACTAGGATGCCTCCTGGATACTTCCTAGGCGAGGTGTTTCAGGCATGTCCTCTTGGTAGGAGGCCCCGGGGCAGATTAAGGATCTGCCGGAGAGATGGCTGGCTTGGGAATGGCAATGAGCAGGAAGAGGTAGCCTGGGAGAAGAAATCTGGGCTTCTCTGCTTGGACATACTATTTGCCGGTCTAGCCATCCATCCATCTATATCTATGTTTATATATCTATATACACGCAGCTAATATAGGAAAGATCTCTTCTGATTGGCAGATTTGACAGATCTCTGTATACAAGCTGTTACTGCACTGAAGCAGAGGCTGTACGGCCCAAATTCAGGTCACTGATTCAGTCATTCACTTTGAACTGCAAGTTAAGAATTAAAACAACAGATTAGCATCTGTGACTGATCATCGTTTCGCATCACTCTTCCCTTGAACGTAGTTGATATATATTTAGCAATTTGTTCCACATGTCAGCTTCTCTCCAGACTATTTGAAATGGTTGCTAGGAGATATCACAGGGCTGCAAAGCCTACGTACGACAGATAAATATCTGGCGATAAAAACAGAATCAACAGCTTAGACGACTGCAAGAAGAGAGAGTTTTTTCTTTTTTCTGCATAAAAGAAAAGGGGTTGTTTTCCTCTTCCAAAAGAAAAATTGATATAAAGTTATATTTTCAACAAGCTTAGCCTACCATAATGAAAAGTTACCTTCATCAAATGGGCAGAAATAACAGGAAAATGCAAGTAGGATATGGGAGAAATAAAATCTGGACCTTTTACTTCCCTCCTTTGTTTCTGTCATTATACACAAGGCTCACTTTCAATTGATTCTATAACACATCTGTTATATTGACAACAACAGCACAGCTGTTCTGACCACTGGAGTCATGTTAGGGTTGAGTGTCACATCAGTTGTAGCTTAAAAACATTTATTTGAACACACACACTCTATGAATGACAAAAAAAAAAGCTCTGGCACTTAAGTCACAGCTCTTGCAGAAAGACCCATCAACAAGGAAGAGACATGGCAGTTTAGCATGTAGTCCGTCCTTTTCCCAGCAGACTCCTCACACCGAATTACTCTCAGACACTCAGGAAATATCCCCTGCCCTTCAGTTACAACCCACCTACCGGTGCTGCAGACGTCACTGTGTGGGTTTCTTATGTCTTGCACCATCAAAGCCTCATCATTAGATGGATTACATCTTGGCACTGATCACAGCATGAATGAGCCAAATTTATTTGAATTGTTGGTCCAAGGCCAGAGAAAGACAGAGAAATTGACTTGAGGGGAACTTTGTGGAAAAGATGCTTTAGTTTGTATCATCACTACCCTCAAATTCGGTTTTATTATTGTTATCATTATTATTAGTTCACCGTGTTGTGTTTTTCTTGCCATTTTTGAGACATATGCATAAAAATGGTTCTGGTTATAACCAAATATTTGTGTGACTCTGCTCGCTCAGTTTACAATTCAAATTTTGTTTGATTCAAACAGTGAGAGACAAGGTAAAGACAACTGACCCCCTTCTTCCCAAACTAAACTTTTAAAGTCAGGAATATTATTGAGTTTATCAGTTTATTCGCCATCTCAACCACTTATTTTCAATTCTAAAGAAATCTGAATTCAAACCAGCGAGACTCAAGGTAAAAACCCCCAGGAGCTGGCTAATTCACTTTTGGCAAGCTTCTCTGTATATAAATTTGATTCCATTGTTGTGATATCACAAATGCTGGTACTACAGGGATATTAGGGTATTTATAAAGCAGACAGTAGGCTTGACTGCATGCCAAAACAGCTGATTTGGAATAATGTGACGGAGGATGTTCCTCCTCGCTCACAGCTCTGTTCATTTCCTTTCTTTCAGAAAACAATCTGTTCCCTTCTTGTTTCCTCGTCATACATACAAATCATGTATGACGAGGGTCATAATTTCTACATCAGGTGTTCCACGTGACTATCAGTCAGTCCATACATCTATTTATTGGTGACAAAGGAAAAACGCTGACTTCTGGACATATATCTACCCCCAAAATCACAGCTCATCTCCAGATTAATAGATAATAGTTTCTATGCAACATCAGTGACCTTTTACTGATAACACCTTGATCCCTAATCTAACGCAAAAAACCAGACCTGAGCATAACAGACTTCTTGGATGCTCTGTTTCTACAATTGGCTGCACAGTAAGCCGTATATGTTAATTAACTGCATTAAAATGCACCAAGAGGTACCATCACAGTCAGGAGTAGACGGCTAACATGGAGAAGAAATTTCTTCATTCATATAAATTCTGGCAGCAAACCGAGAAACCCAGAATCTGAAAACCAGATTTGTTTGTAAAACGTTTGTCTCTATTTCTCTTGGTTATCCAGTATGAGATATTCACACAGCTCTATTTTACTTGACGCTCCGCTTTTAAACACTGAAAATTTACCACAGTCTCAATTTGAATGTGCCTGCTCTTGTTTTGCTCTCTCTAAACCAATTAGCCCCTACACCCTGTTCTTTAATGACCGTTCACCATTAAAACATGGATTGGAGATCTTTGCACAGCACATTTTACAGCTCAAAACAGTTCAGGTGAGGCTGGAGGTGAAAGTAATGAAAGGTATAGGACAGAAAGCCTCACGGGTCCCCTGAGGATTAAGTGAAAAGGTTGCTACACCCAAAGGACCCTTTCTGATTGAAACTAGTTTGAATTTTTAATCACAGTAAATAGCTAAATAGCTTCAAGTTCAGTCAGTAACAACAAGAACACAGAAACCAAAACAACATGGGCTCCATGGTAACACCTGGGTAGTGCTGTCACCATCGCCTGATGATTTTTGAACAGGATTCTCCAAACACAGTGTTTGCAGTGTTTACCTGGATATTTCATTTCTAAACACCAACCTGAACCTACAAGCATCTCTCGCTATTTGCTGTGACTCGACGAACGCTTTGGAAAAATATCGACAGCTAAACAAGTGTAACAGCGACTCTTCAGTGTTTCCTGAGCCCAAATGGACCCAACATTTGTCTCAGAAAATCTGGTAAGCTTTTCTCGTGTGAGCAAGCAAAAGCTTTTTTTGAATTTTTTGCTCAAAATGTGTCTAAAGCTTTCATAATCTTCAGGAAGCAGAGTACACTTTGGAGTTTAACTTAAATTTTTAATACTTAAACATTTGTAAGCACTTTTAACAAAACTCTGTGAACATTTGTGTTTTTAGAACATCTGTAGGACTCAGTTTTTGCTTTTTCTTGTGTCACCTTAAACTTTTCTAATGACACACATCACACTGTGTGATAGATTTTTCTAACTATGGACTACGTGCATGTTTTTATCATTCAGGCATCTTGGCCAGTGCAGACTAGCGCTGCTGATATGAAACAGCAGCAGGAAGCTAACAAGATTGCTGAAAGTGAAACGGTGCAAGAATTAAAAGATGCACTCCATTTTGCCACTCAGGAGTTGAAGACTGCAAAGGAGGAAAATGCATCTTTGAAGGAGAAGATTGCCGTCCTTGAAGATGCTCACAAAATGGAAGTGAGTAGCCTCCAAGAAGAGCTCAAACTCAAGGATGAGGTGCTTCAAAGATGTATGAAGAAAAGAAGAGCTCGAACCAAAGCCTGGGTAGAACTCCTCCATGAATCGACCATAAAAGACATGGAGATAAACACCAGGGAACAACACTGGAGCAGCAAGTGGCAATCAACCGAGAAGAGCCTGAAAGAGGAGAAGGAAAAAGTGGAGGAGCTCCAAATTAAGAACAAGCTTCTGATGGAGAACTTACAGGAAAATCTGGACGAATGGAAGAACGTCCTTCAGGTAAGCTGTCTCCGCTATCATTTCACTTTACCATAATGTCATGTTTTGGTCCTAACAACTTCTGTCAGACTGAGTCACAGTTCAGTAAAATACATTTTACTCTGTCTACACAGGAGCTTGCACCCGATGCTGACCACCAGGAAGAAACCCTGGAAACAAATTCCCAAGAGGAAAAGCTGGAAAACCACGAGGGAGAAGAGAAGGGAACGGACAAACCAAGAAAGGACAAGAAAAAGCAGGAGGAAAAGGAGGAAAAGCAGGAAACAAAAGAGGACATCGAAGAAAACCTTGAGAGAAAAAGTGACGAGAAGATGGAGGAGAAAACAGCAACTGAAGATCTAAACCCAAACCTCTGTCTGGTTCCCATCCCTCTCACTCCCTCCGACTCTTGCCCTTTACCCCAACTCAACCCCTCTACCTCCTCCCTACCTTACCCACCCTCTCGTGCTCTTTCCTACTCTTCACCCAGCTCTTATTCTTTACGCAAAACCCTCAGTCTCCACACCTTCCCCCAATCCTCCTCCCAACCTTACTCGGTCTCTCGTGCTCCCTCCTACTATTTACCCTTGTTTTCCAAACCTGTGCAGCCCATAAACTCTGATGAAATGTTTGATCTGCTTTTTTGTTCATTTTAAAATAAACATGTGAAATTTCATTAAACTTACAGTCTTTGTTTGGATCATTGTTTTTTACCTATAACACAATATTACACTTTTGTCCAGAAGAGATTTATTAAAAAAGTATAAGTCTCATTTAAGTGATCAAGAGCCTCCTGTCAAAAAGGTTTAACAGTTTATAAAGGTTAAGTTGACAGTGACAGACTTTATTTTAAAGAGCCCCAAGATAAGAAACATGTTGCAGTTAATGACCACACTTAAACTGGATATTGGCAACAAACTAGTGTGTAACTGGTGAGATCCAGCAAGAAAAAAAAAAGTATTTTCTTTATTAATGTGGCTTTCGGATGCTAAATATCTAAACCTGACATATGGCACTATCAAGGCCTTTGAATTGGTGAAAACTAGTAATGAAAAGGCCTCCTACTAGAATGTATAAAAATGAAGGCATATTAAGCTTCAACTTTTATTCCATATTTGATCTTCTTTCCTTTTAATGATCTACATGTGAGAACAAGACAAAATTATCAAATTATTTAATAATAACAACAAAAGACTGTATATAAAAGATAGACATAACCCACGTGAACAGTTGCCTTCTGTGTTTTAGTAGCTAGTATTGGACTGTATTTGACCAAGATGCTAAGTTATCAGCTGAAGCTGTCTTGCTTGGCTAATAAGTGTATCAAACACATTTTGGGTCCAACACACAAACATGGATGCAACGTAGGGCTGCACGATTAATTGTTAGAAAATCGCGATCTCGATTCATACTTATGTGACAACGATTTAAAAAAAAAAAAAAAAAAAAAAGACGACGACGATTGTACCGCATTTTGATCCGGGACGTACTCTGCATGAAAACAAGCGCTCACTCTTCCTGCTCAACAAATGACAAGGGCGGAGCCTTATACCACGTGATACAGAAGCTGTGCCCTGTGATGCTAAAATTAGCAGGGAAAAAACAACGGAGTGCACGTCAGGGATGACGAGAAAGTGACAGGAGAAAATCCGTCCCGGTCAACCACCCAAACATCAATAACGGGAACCTTATACAGCGCTCCCCTATACACGTCGGCTCCCATCAACACTGTGCAAAACGAGGGATTTAGGAAAATGATCAACACCCTAGACAAACGCTACACAGTGCCGTCCCGCAACTATTTTTCTATTGTTGCACTACCTGCTCTATACACGCAGCGTCGAGCAACGGTGGAGACGGAATTTCAAGCAGTACAACATTTTGCGGCAACAACACAACGTGAGACATTTGTTGTTTTTATGTTTATTTATTGTTTTTATGTTCAGTCTCAACTGTTAGGAAGTTGATGTGCAGTTAATAAGTGCAATAAATATTTATACTGGAAAAGAAAGTGAGAGAATCGTGACTTCAATTCTAAGCCAAAAAAATCGTGATTCTCATTTTATGCAAAATCGTGCAGCCCTACTAGCCACCTTATAATTATATGCACTATACCACAGTAAAATGTTGACTATAAGGGCTAAGTAAGCTTATGTGTCCCCAGAGGTCTGTCTTCTATTAAGTGCTTTCTTCTTGCATCTAAACAACACATCTCCTTTCCCAGAATCCCTCTGCTTTAACGACTGTCACAAAAGACAGCAAGAACATGAAGAGCAACATAATGGCAGAAGCAGAGAGCTACAAAGAAGCTTGCCAGTGTTATTCTGATTTACAGAAACATGGCATCTGCGGCACTAACCAAATTACTCAAGACTGAAGGCTTTAGTAACTCATTTTACCCACACAGCAGGGCTGCCCTCTGCGTGAACTCACACTTAAACACCAATTCCATTTAACATCCTCCATTTGGTACACTTTTATCTCGAGTGCCTGACACTGTCCGTGAGCAAGTACATACAGTTATAGCTCGCACAGTCTCAAAAGGACTGAACCCCTTAACCTCAGGGCCTGAAATCCAAAAACCAGGGGAACCCTTTAACCTTTCAGACGTCAAGCATCTATTTCACCAACCGTGAGTTACATTCTGATATATTCTGAATCAAAGGAATCTGTTGTGAAATGCGGGTTCCCCTTAGTAAGGACACCTGTCTGAGCTAGTCTTGCACCTTCCCAGAAATATAACTGCATGTCACAACAACTCAACATCAAAAATATACCTCAAAAGTATTTGGTAACTAACTAGGGGTGGGTTTTTATAATCGATTCATCGATTAAAATCGATTCTGGCTTGGATAACGTAAAATCGATTCATTAAAATCCTGAATCGATTTTTTAATATAAATTTATTTTGTCCGAAATGCCAGAATCTCTGGTGACATCTCACAAAATTTCAAGAACCACCAAACAGTAAATGAGAGCAGGTACAGGGATTCTGCACATAGACTTAAACACACAGCGCGACCCGCGGATCAGAATCAGTTAGATGTCGCCTTTCTCACAGTCGGGGCTGAAAGCCGACAGCTCGCTGATCCGGGTCCGCGCTTTGTGTTCACGCCCTTTATGCGCTGATTCTAAAGCTGTTAGTTTGATCTCTCTCCAAACAATATTGACCGAACCAGCAGCTAAAGAAGATCCAAACTACGCTTCACATAAACATCGTCATGAATTCACTCTTTTACTGTTTTGCTTCCATTGCGATGCGCAGCTCTCTCTCTCTCTCTCTCTCTCTCCCTCTCTCCCTCCCCCACCCTCTCTCTCTCTCTCGAACAGTTTCGCTTTCTTCATTATTCGCTTGCTTGTTACGCACAAGTCTACTGTTGTTTACAGCGCTGTCGGCCGCTGTTTTTTTCCCTTTTACATTCTTCCGAAAAGAAAACCTCATTTCTGCTGTTCAATACTGAACAAATTTAAACTTTTTAATATTATTCAAAATGCAAAATGCTTAGCAGTGTGTCTAATAAAACCGCTGTAACGTCAGAGGTAATGTTCATTAATTAATGGTTTTCTTTCGTTTTTGATGTACTGCAGAATATTTTTATAAAATCCCAGGCCAGGAAAACCTTCATGTTTTTCTGTGTTTTATCTTCAGCTACTTTGACACAAAGGCATCTGCTGTGATGCTCACACCTTGGATAAAGTCTTGCGAGTGTCAGCTTCCTTTTTATAGATACAAAAATATGTAAATGTTCTGATCTGAATTATACTTCTGACTGTCAAAATTTCCCAGATTTAAATCGAATCGAATCGAATTAAATCAAATCGTGGATCGAATCGATTTGGGACCTTGTGAATCGGAATTGAATCGATTCTAGAAATCAGTGACGATACCAGGCCTATAACTAACACAGGATGCCCATAGCCCATAGACAAGTCTGAAAAGTGAAGCCAGCGTCCAAGTGTCGTAAGTCTGCATTCTTTTTAACGGCAGCTAAGGGCGAATATCTGCGGTTGCAAAAGGAATTATGGGAAGACGGCCCTCAGTAAAAACGTTCCTGGTCACTGATGTCTTCATGAATAAAACATTAGGTTCATTTTGTAAATTTTGGTCACTGTAAGTCACATAAAAAAGGATTATCCAGGGTATTTTCATTGGTTAACAACTTGTAATCAACAAATTGTTTGGCGATGAGCGTGCTTTTTCACAATCGTTTTCTCATCGTATTTGGTTTCAAAACAGCGCGGTGGTGAGGCTGACATCACAGGTGCAGCACTGTAAAGCCACTGTTGATGGTTTTCTGACACTGAGACAAATGTCACTAAATATCATTTGTTTGTTCAGAGTTTGCTGATGCACTCATGACAATATTTACTTTCATTTCATTTCATTCAAGTTGCATTACTAATGATTGGCAGTAACTACAGTAAAGAGCCTTTTTGGCTCTTTGGTAGATCAAAATAAAGATTAAGATCGACTGGATTAGCACAGATTTGTTATAATGCACTAGCTAGTATTTTAGCATATACTTTTTTTCCCCATTTGCATAGATGTGACGTCTCGTCTGCTTCCTGTGTTTGTTGTCCAACATGAACAGCTCAGTTTCACTGCTGATGGCAATCTGGGCACACAGACTGAGCACAAATAACCTCATCACCCACTACGGGAACGACTTAACGCAATTCTTTAAGCTATATTTTATCTTCCACTTCAAACACAAACATTTGCACACTAAAGATTTTGAGCAATACCCCTGCCCCTGCGCAGAGTGTGTACACAGGAAACGTAACCATTCACGACATCAGGAGTCATCTGATTAAACATTAAGAACCAGCGGTAAAAAAAATAAATATACGTTACCATCTTTAATGTCACTCAACCTGAATGGTCTGAAAAAAAAAGAAAGAAGAAGCAGCAAGAAATCAAAAGAAATTACAACCAATCCTGCAGTCCAGCTTTGAGTCACACAATTAGTTCTCACATCAGTGCTTTGGGCCTCTATCCTCTGAAAATGTCCAGAGAAAATAACCTCACACAGGTAAAATGTTTGCACATGATGGAGATCAAAGAAGACAAGACCTGAAATGCTCACGATTTGACATTTGCAATACACCCTGTGTTGGCTGCAATATACTCCACAATTCAGCTCTCACTAACCACTGGCTCTGCCTGTATGAGATAACGGTTAAAGAACATCCCTCGCTGGGATTACAATATTGACAAATTAACAGTGATGTGGACTTTTGTGTCGAGCAGCCCTACATTATTCAGTGAGCATTTAGTAGTCGTGACACAGGCCAACCAAATCTTCAGACTCAATTTTGTACTCACCTAGACACCTGTTAAATGTAATGACAGCTGCGCTCTGATGTTTACTAAATCTGTCCTCAGACAAAATGAACACCTGCGAAAGTACTCGAATCCACCTTTGCAGTAGTTCGTGCTGCAGTGAGTTTCTCCAGGACATCATTTAACCTCGATGAAACACAAACACACACACAGATAAAGCAATGCCTCCTGTGGTATAGTGGCTGGTAAAAATAGAAAAATTCTCCAATACAGACCAGACACACAGGGCAGTGGGATTCAACTGGTTCTGTGTCAGTGAATAATCTGATTTCTTTATTTTTGGGGGGGTTTTGTCGCTCTGATATGTGCCAGTACTGAGTCATGATTAACGAATGACACCATAAAGTTGTTATCAGAGTGAACTGTCATAATCAGATATGGTTTAAGTTGACCTAGAAGATTTTCTTTCTAGGTCAAGTTTCTTCGAGAGGGAAAATTAAGCCATTTCCTGTTGTAGTCTGGGATGGAAAAGCAAAACTATTTTGTGTTCAGGTTACTGAAAACTGCAATGCACTATTTAACACTAACAGCTGAATATCTTTTGAAATCTTTGGCAGGAAACCAAAGTAAATTACAGCAGCCATGGTTCATCTTCCAAAGATTATGTTTACTGGGGTTAAAGTTGATTACTTTTATTATGAGTTTAAGCCATAACCCAGATAAGTGGCATAAACTCTGCACTGCAGCCTATCCAGTTCCTTCCTTTCTACTGCTGACATCCTTCCCCTTTCTGTGATGACACACATAATGCTGGTCATTGCTTCTCATTTACACCACTCCATAGACAACCCACAAGCAAGTCCTCATCATAAATAAAACTAACTCCACTGAATGGATGGGCAGGCCTTTGGAAGTCTAAAGCAGCCAAGCACATATAAAAGTGAAGGCTTTGAGAAAAAAGTCACATATCCACACAATACACTTGGCCAAGAGAAACACGCCAGCAGTGGGGTTATAAAGTGATCAACGTGTAGCTTCGGCAGCATCAGCAGTAAAGCCCGTCTTCAGCTGCTGGCTAAAATGGAAACTCCGGCTGAGCCACAGGCAAGTCTGTTGAAAAGCTGACAGGCAAGAAAAAAAATCTTGCTGGATGTTAGAAATCGAGAATCCAAAAGCAGAAGTGGGTTGGTCTGCGTTGAGTTTAAAAATATCGAGTCCAGTAGGCCAGCTTCATCAGTTGTTGTTTAAAGCTGAGAGATTTAAGCAGCAGCGACTCAAAAACCAGAGAAAGTCTCTTTCAGGCACTTCATAGTCGCTCACCGAGTCCCGGTCACCGTTTAGATCAGTGGATGAAACGGTTTTTAAAAATTGACTCATTTATTAGTTTTAAAAAACGTTTGCAGATTGTATTGTATAGAAGTCAATGTGGCTGCTTTTGAAGTTGCTCGTGTAATTATGTCGTGATGCTTGTGCTGAATGTCAGTTGGTTCTTTCACTTATTGGTCTTAAAATCTGCTGCCCTCTTTGTCGAAGCTCTGCTGTGAAAAATAAATAAAGAATATATTTACGGGCAAAAAGCCCATTTAGGGCTGTTCGATATAACGGTATATATCGGATAACGATATAAAAACGTCTAACGTTTCATTTTACGCTATCGTCTGTTTCGTGGTGTCGCAAAATAAACTCTTTACGGCAATATTTGTTCATCATTTTGATGGTCACTGTAGTGGCTATATTAATTTCTTAAAGTTCTCTCTTTCTCTTATATTTAATATAACCACATTACGGACAGACAAGCGCCTGTTTTTATGCGTTGTCGTTAGCAACAACGACGGTAAAACCATCGCGTGTCCGCTTGTTTATCTTCCACATAAACCTTTCACAATAAAGCTCAAGATCCTGTTGAGACTTTTCAAAATAAACGTAATCACGTAAAAGAGTATGCAGAGTATTTACGGATGAGAAGTAAAAAAGAGCCGCCAGGTGCTAAAAAATAAACCTTAGACTCAAACGTTAGAACAGGCCTTTCCCCGCAGCACGCCATGTAATAAATACTCACAAAGAAAACAGCGGCCGTTACAACTTATGTCTAAAAAGGTATAGTTTCATGCATCGGTTAAAACACTCGACTCCAGCTACATGACGCGCAGCTGGAAACACTTCACGCAAGTCGAGCTGCCCAAGATTCACAGAATTTACAGAAAATGTAAAATTTTTGTGATTTATATCGTTATCGGGACGATAGATGTCTTATATCGGGATATGAGATTTTGGTCATATCGCACAGCCCTAAGCCCATTGATAGATCATTTATTTATCTATCCAGATGTACTAAGTTATCACAAGCAAAGTGAAAATGAAAATTGGTTCGCTTCCCAAAAGATTTCCCTAGTTTAGATGATCCAAGATACTTCCTTATGAGCTAGTGTCATGAGGATGTCATTGTTCAAATAACTTGACTGGTTTCTTTTCCTTAAAAAGATATAAAAATATATTTGATACTGTTCAAATAATTACTTTTGTCAGAACTATGTTAAAATAAACATCTGACACAAAACTAAATTCAAAATGTTAAGAAAGTTATCATCTGAGTCGTATACAGGATGAAATAGCTCATCTATTTTTGTACTGTAACGTATCCTTGATCAAAGGCAGCATTTATTTCAGAACAATGCTGACTGTTAGCACTGCTGTTCAGGGCCCAGTGAAACAGAGAGTCACTGAAGCAGACACGAGGGCTGTGAGAATGGTAGAGTCGGAGAGCAGCAGGGCCGGGACCACAAACTGGGGCAAACACATGTCATATGACTCAGCATAAGGCTGAGATGGAAAATCAACAAAAGGCAAGGCAGTAATCAGCAGACAAATGTAGGATTACATCTCACTCCACCTACTTGGTAAGCAGTGAGCGTCATGAAACCACCATCACGTAGAGCTCTGTCAGAACCTCCCTTTCTGCACTGCACTAAACCTATAACACACTGAAAACAGATTTAGGTGCACAAATGGGTGTCTTTGTGTAGTTTTACTACAAATTAGTTACACCTCTTTAAGGTAACTTTTTGTTTGGGTCAACCTCCAGAAGCTCTGAGGAAAGGTGACTCTTCTATGAAAACAAAGGTTCCAATGCTCCAAACAGCATATGGGGTTATGCACAACTTCTCAGCATGTAACAAAATGAATCATGCGTACATGGCCAAGCATGTTTACAATGAACCAAAGGAGAGTATTAAATCGGCCCCTCTTCTAATTTACTCCAGTGTGTGGATAACAGAGTTGCAAAAATGTCAGATCAAGAGGAAAGCCATGTCATCAATACTTGAATGCCACTGTGGCACTTTTTATACACAATCCATAGTTTTCTCTTACTTTGGTTCAGTTTTTGATGACTTCGAAATCAACTTTGTTAAGGAAGTGTGTTTTTTTCCTTTTTGTCTCTAAATCCATTTGTAATTTAGGCTTCTAAAACAGCCACCACCTTTCAAACCTCTTATCTTTGTACGAAAATGAATCTGTCTTATCTGCTGATCCACAGTGTGTTATGAGGGAAGAACTGCCTGCAGCCTCCTGTAGGTGGCTGGTTCAGAGTGACTGAACTCTTAGATCAGGCAATTTAGATTCCTTGCACAGTTTTCTACATGATGCTGCTGTTTTCTCCAACACTGACGTTCGTTTACCAGCTCTGACTGTTGCACAGATTCCCTTTTCATACTCCAACATAAAGATATGTTAAGATCATGGCAACCTGTTACTCATCTCTCTGCCCTAGCATGCAACTGAAAGTCAGCAGCTGACCTATGCAATCACACAAACCCTGCATACTTAATTAGCCTTGGGGAGAGGTGACAGAAAATGGAGGATAAAGGTCACACTATTAAAGGGGATTAGAGAACCAAAGGACCATCAGGAATTACCAGCTCAAAAGTGCTTTTTTTGGAGTACTAGAAAGGGAAAAAATGGATGCATCTCTGATCATTTTATTCTAAAGACACAGATAGGACTGTTTAAACTAGGGGAAAAAAGCATCAAACCGCATCTCGTCTCTGCTGAAGCAAAGACAATGAGTCAATGGCATCAATGGAATGTCAACTCTTCTGTGGAGGGGAACTGAGCTTGGCCCTCCAGTATTTTTTCAAAGCATTCTCTTTAAGCGGATGCCAGCTTCAATGAACGTCTCCCAGAGTTAGCAACAACTCCTGGGAGATGAAGGCAGCCAATGCCCTGGAAAAGCCCAACTCTTCAAAGGCTTGTGTGGTTGTTCCTCTGGAGAAGGTGATGTAATCTCAGAAATGTCTCCTGGCTGACGGAGAAAAAATGGTTTGACAGGAGTTAGATAAAACACAAACTTGTAAAAGGAAATGCAAATTTGGAGAAAGTAAAAGGCTATGTAGGCAGGGTAGTGAGTTCACACCACCTCCCTGCCAAATGCTGGCAAATTTGGACTGAGGGTGATTAACTGTCTCCTCTGCCAGCCACGGTGACACACAGAAACGTAGCTATTTATGGGAAATAAATCCACTAGAGGCGAGCAAACATTTTCTGACACCTTCACATATTTTAATCAGCACTATTACAAATCAATTTTAAGCAACTCGAGTCATTTTCAGACATCAACTTGGACAATTCTGGGAAAATCAGGGTGAGATATTTTCTAGAGCAAATTTACTTCAGGTATGCTTAAGTACTGGAAATATGTTGTGTGGCTTAAATGAGGGAGCTGCCTGCAGAAGGCAGGGGGCAGCACAGATGACGCCCACTTGCTAGCAGTAAATGCATCGGACTATCAGCCGAGCTCTTCACACGTCAGTGCTATCCAGCATCACACAGGCTTTACACTGGGATGCTGGAAGGTTAAAGACTGGGTAATGTCGGATCGGACTCTGTTCTCGTACACGCCTCTGTCGTGTGTGAAAACATGACCATAAAACAAAGCAGTTTCTAACTAGTGCAACATGTTTTTGTCACCAAGTCAATGTTGCCTGACTTGTAACACGAGACAGAGGAGCAGGAAATGATCTCATGCTGAACATGTCTGGTCAAGACCACAGTTAACTGCATCTAAAATGGGCATCTATTTAGTCCTGCACTAAACCACGCCTGGACAGTTGTCATCACAGACTAATATCACATAATTAGTCTTACAGTTCTACTTGTGCCTCGTCTGCCGGTCGATTTGAAAGCACAGCGGCTGTCGTGTATCCTTGACAAAAAAATACCGATTTATTTCTCAAAAATGTGAGCGCCACACTTTTCATGTGCTCGAAGAGTGCCACCACATTTCAGTAGTGTGTTAGCTGGATCGCTGAATGGTATCCATGACAACTAGCAGGCCTCACACAAATTGCTGCCTGTCAATTATATAATTACACAACATTAGGTACAGGAGGGTGACTTTTGTAGTCAATTAAATTTTAAATATCAATGGTAAAACATATAGGTGTATGGTAACATTGTGATACAATATATTTGCATATACTTGCACCATGAACAGCAAGGCATTATAGTCTCCATTTAAAATTACAATGACAATCAACGATAGCCCCAGAGTAAACCTTAAGGCATCTTTGCGACTTAATCTTCAAACAGCACAAGTACATTTTTCATATCATAATTTTTCAGCTTTGATTTCGCGTAAGCCATTCCTACTCAGTTATGTTTAGTAAGAGAAAGAATAGACTATAAAATGTGAGTTTTAAATAGCTTTAAACATCTCATGTAAATATATTCAAACTACACATAATCTTAAAAACAAGCCAAAAATATGCAGTGTGCAGACTAGTGCTGGGTGAAGAAAGAATATACTCATTAACTCTCAGGGGATTTTTTCATATGCTTTACATTTTGTTGGTGGTCTATATTCTTGAGAATTCTATCGCATAAATAATTATCCTATCAACTCATAGCGAGGAGCAATAGAAAATCATGGTTGGATCTGTGCACTCTTATGTCAACTTTATGCGCCGCCTTCATTTTGGTTGTGTTGAGCTTGAGTTGAGAGTTGTACACAGAGACCTGCAGAGATTCTCATCATGTAGGGCCATAGAGTCCGAGTACTAATAGAATAACAGTGCAAATATAAAACGTATAAAGAAGGAATTAGCTTTAAGTCTTGCATATTTACACATTTGAGATTGTTAGCTCAAAACCAACAACATTTTGAGCTATCAAGCTATAAAGTAGCTGCACTACCTTAATTATTTAATAACATATGTTATCCCTGTGTGTTTGTTTAATCAGAGGTTATAAGGTATCCTTCATATGACTGCTGAGTATAACAGGTAAACACACAAATCACTGTTTGCTGGTCTGACATTGAATTAGATTTTTTAAAATGGCCAACCTTCATTTCTGCTTCCTGATGTCTAACTTTGATGTCTAATATCATTCTTCCTGACTTATAAACAGTTTTGGTTTCCGATTATTATTAAAACAAGATAACCAGGATAATTATCAAGCTATATTTGATTTTGTCAATTAGCAACCAACACTACTTGTGCTGCTATACAATAATCCAAATACACTCTCCAACAGTCTGTGGCATATTTAACTTGGTTTGTATTTCTTTTGTTCTTCCCTTCAGCTTAATTACAATTTAAAGTCCATGTTTGTTTTTTTTCCACATTGCATAAATCTATTTGCCCCCAAGTCTACAAATAATCGTGTTATGCAAGATCCCAATAGTGTCCAGAATTATTGTGATTATATTTCCTGAGAAAAATGGTTTAACTTAACCTACCTACAACCTACAGTAAAGTGTCATCCATGTCATTTTATTAATTTAAAGTGTAACAATTATTGAAGGCTACCCTCTTTTTATAGCGTTGGGCATTTGTGATATTTTTCTTTAAACTTTAAAATTATTAACACTCTTGAGAAGAACATCTATCTAATGACATCCTCAGGCATGTTACACATATCTTTTGCTAAGTCACACATTTGCTTCGTTTGGGTTTGGCCGATGATTGCTTTAACCACATCGGGATATATTCTTACAATAAAGATGCAACAGTAGGAGATGCTGTAACTGCTCGATGGTGACAATCTCTGTAATCGAAGCTTAATCGTCAAACGTCGTGAAACGGCCACTGACACGGAGAGGCAGTTATTTTAGATCAATAACATCAATAAACATACTATATCCACCAAGGTCAGGCTTTTACCAGTGAACAGTAAACAAACCCCTGGTCGCTGCGGAAACGAGCTCAGCACCCAGCTCTGATTTTCCCTACCTGCTATTCTCTCTGCGCTCCGCCAGCATCTCAACTCATCAACAGAAGAAGAGACAAGAATATTCCACCATAAGCCAAAGACCAGCCGCTCTTCCTCCCAACAACAGTGTCTTCCTGAAACAGAGAGGCGATGGCAATGGTGTCATGCCTTCCCCTCACAGCAGCGTAAGGAGAGGAGAGGAGAAGCGCGGAGGCATGGCTCGCCTTTATTGGCAGTACCAGTGGCTTTGTTCGCCAGTCAGCACTGTGTGTGTGTATGTATGTGTGTGTGTGTGTGGTCTGCCGGGACTGGCACAGCTGATCCCCCCCTGACACCGGGTGGGGTGTACAGGGCTTTGGAGAAAGAGGAGGGGAGGAAAGGAGGGCGGGCTTTGGCCTCAACGACGACAGGAACATACCATTACCACAAGAAACGGGGAGGAGGAGTGGGAGGCAGAACTCACAGCAGTGAGCATCATTAAAAATTCATTTTCTGGCCATTTCAGTCGCCATCCTGTACATCCAAGCTCCGACAGCTCACATTAACTTTGCATTATTATGTGGTGTGCTTTCGGGGACAAGAACAGGGAATGAAAAAAGCATCTCAATTAATCTACACGTGTCACACCAAAGGCTTTGTAGAAGGCAACTGAAATATTAATATCCGATAATGTTCTTAAAAACAGAAAAGGGCTAAAATTATTAAAAACAGACTGCTATTTTAATAATTTAGTGGTTAATAGGAATGTGTGTGACTAGATGTTTAAACAATGCTTTCCTCACTAGTCAGCACTGAAAATCCCACATACACACTGTAAGGAGACTGGGCAGTCTAAGTTCCCTGAACATAAATCTATGCAGGAATAATGTAATGATAAAGATGTTGGTTATCCCATTTTTGACCCCAAAGAGCCATCCAACAATAAAACATCAAACATGTTAGCCAACAGCATTGTTGTTATTGAGGGTCCTGCACACTATCTTTGGCATTCCTAGTTCTCCGATTACGACTGAGACCACTGCCTCCACTCTACATATCTTCTATAGCTCCTCTCCCAGGGCTTGGTATTTCTCAAGCTTCTTGTGTTCCTTCTTCCTGATGTTGCTATCACTTGGTATAGCTACATCTATCACTGCTGGATTGTCTCAGGGGCATCTTCGCACCTGGCCTGGTGTGGCAGACCCCAGCCTCAATTGATCTTGTGTTTGGAGCTTGTTCCTGTGCTGCCATGATACGTGCCTCTGTGCTGTCTTTCAGTCCAGCTTTGTGCTTCAATATTAGCTATTAGTTATAACTAAAGATTATTCTTATAGTCAACTAATTAGACAATTTTTCTTTGATTAGTCAACAATTATTTCAATAACTCTTATCTCTGATTCCTATGTGCAAACCTCCTGCTCAAGTCTGCCCAACTGGGAATATCACCCTGTTTACATCGTCTCACAGCAAATAAAAGTAATGACCCAAGAAACATATGAATCTAATAATAATAATCAAATGTATTTTTAGTATTACTCAATAGGACAATCAGAATAAAAATGAAATAAATAAAGATTGCAGGTAATACAAGTTACAAGTGCTGGTAGGAGTTTAAAATGAATGTGCAAATAGGAAACTAAAATCGCTTCTGTCCATTCAAATAAAGCTTTAAATGAAATCAAAAAGACATCTTTTCAAATCTCCATTTCCATTTTTTATCGTCCCGCTGTTTTGCCGTTCATGCTGCGTTCTTCTTCTTAGCACTGAGTGCAGTCTTGGCAAACAATACAGCCGAGACTGCCCCATAGTGTCCTGTAGTTTAATTATGCGGCAACGAATTTTTATAGTCGACCTCATCGATTATGCTGACGAACTGTTGCACTGGGCAGGATATCTATTTAAAAAAATTAAAATACATCCTTTGCTGACATTGTGTGCATGCAATGTTGTGTATGGTGCAAGCTGTCAAGTATTTCAGCAACATTTACTGAAGAATGACTTTTAAATATATGAGCAATGAACTATACTAGTTGAGTAATGTGATTTTTTTCCTCCAACTTAAAGGACCAGTAAATTAGTCTCCAGGAACATGCTTGGTGGTTAATAATTCCCTTAAATAAAATACCACATTTTTTATGACTCAAGCTTCTTAAACATGAGAATTTTCTTCCTTTTTTGAAACTGTAAATTGAATATCTTTGGGTTAAGAAAAAAATAGCTTTTTTTAAAACTCCAAATTATCAATTGAAACATTTTTCACAAAGTCCTGTGGCTTAATAGACAACATGAGGAGATAAATGTAAAATTAATTGACAGTGAAAATTGCCATTAGTTTCAGTCCTGCAGAATTAGTATGTCACACTGAGATTCACATCACAGCTGTTTAGGTGCAGTGATTATGGGAATTTCCTGACGTGAAAATTGGCCTTGAAAAGTTCAGAAACCTCTACAAGAGACTGTAATGGAGCATGCTGACAGCTAGAGACATTAATGCTTCACTAAGAAGATGGTGAAATGTGACTTCCAGCGGGGAAGGACGGGATCATACTGAAACGAGTCTAGCAGAGGAAACGGATCACAGATCCACCCCACTGAACGAAACCTGCTGTACAATATCACACTTCCAAGGTTAAATGAAAGAAAAAAGAAATGTATGCTAGCAGTAGCTTAACTGTGCGACCTGTTGTGTTAAAAACCTTAAGAGATCTGCACCAACTCCAATCACTCTGCAGTTGCGGTGAGATTTTCGTTTTCGTATGAATCAAAAGTGAGAATATAATCCAACATTTTATTATAGCTTCAATGAGCACCACTAATAATCATGAATCACAGACAACAGCACCAACATTTAATATCATCTTGAGTCCAAATCGTTACTGCCATGCAGTTACAGACAGAGTGTGGGCCATGAAAATTACAGCCAATTAAACTGTGGTGATAAAAAGACCTGTGGAAATCTCTCTCCTTCAGTCTGTCCAATAAAACAGCAGACTGTATATAAGGCATTACTCCAATCTCATATATCATCAATATCCAACTCTGTGGCTGACATAAGCAGCTTCAGGTCATAAAAAATAACCACTTACTTCATATAATATGTGTAGGGATAAAACTAAAAATACTACAAAAACACCTTCAAGTATTGAAGTTAGGATGTCCTGACATACTGGCTGAATATCTGCATCAGTACTGGTTCACTGATTAGCCAATAACTTGTACTGCACCCTCATATCCAAATATGGTCACCTACAGCTGAAAAAACACAAAACAAAAACACAATACTGGCTGCTGTCACTATGGCAGAAGTCCAAAACCAGTGGGTGAGGTCACAGTGGGTGCATCTATTTTCCATACAAGCTATGGTTACATGGCATTTACCAATAATAGAGGTGGTTCCTTTTTTTATTATTTACGGAAGAGTTGAAACACTTATTTATCAATTCATAAGCTACGGTAATGTTCATAATGTTCAATGAAAAGTAAGACCGTCTCTTTATATACTCTGATTTTCTGTAGCCCTCAGCCCATTTTTGAGGAAGTAAACTTTTATAGTTCTACTTTAATAAAAGGTTCACCGATTTAGAAAACAGCTGGCCTTTTTTTCCCTCAACACTACTCAAACAGAAGTAAATAGTTCTTTTATTAGGGGCACATTTTCAGCTGTGGATTAACAGCTGTGTAGACTAGTAAGTGAGGTGATTGTGGTTTATCTGACTGACTGAAAATAGATTCTATGAACTTAAGCACTGGGCCACATACCACCACTTACAGTTGACTGTGGAATTAAAACGAGATGAGAACCTTCACAAACTGTCTTGTTGTGGCATCTTTTTACAGAGCCACCTTTCAAATTCAGTGAGCGCTTTAGAATGACTCATTCTTTCACAAATGTTTATAAAAGCAGAGTGCATGGTAAGGACCTAAATTTTAATTCAATTCAATGCAGTGAAATTCAGTTTTATTTATTTAACACCAAATAACAACAACAACTGGCTTGAGGCACTTTATATTCTCAGGTTAAGACCCTACAATAATAAACTCCCTATAATATTACACCTATGACAATGGGACTGAAAAACACCTGAATTCAAAGTTTCAGGTGAATAAACCCTTAAACATTTTAAAAATCTGCAGTGTTCTGTTTTATCATGTCATCAACTTGATGTAATCCAATGGTGCGAGACAAAACAGACACAAACTATATGGGCACAGCACATGTGTAGTGTCACTAATAGGATGTGCAGGCCCTTCCCTCGAGTGCTAATTAAGATTGATCCTCTTGTGCTTTATTAGTGCGTGCTGCGTCTTCTCATGAAAGATGACAACTAGTAAGCTGCGACTTAAGTCTGTTGTTTGACGTGGGCTTATACCAAGCCTAACACACCAGCAACTCAGGCCATATTGTTTTGTGTGTGATGCATTTGAATGGCCTGAGAAAGCTCAGTCGGTGCACTGAAAGGAAAATCAGCATTGGCCTTGAGCTGCATCATCCACAAGACTTTAATGCAGCTGCCCGGCTACACTTAATCAATAATAAGAGCCTCACAAAGTACAGGATACACCCCACAGCTCCCATCCCACCACACAAAAGCAGTTAGCAGGTAAAAATAAAATCTCTAATGGTGATATTCGATTTGTTAGTCTAGGATCTTTGCTTAGGTTTAATCTGAACCTTTGGTGTAACACTCAAAAATGCTATAGTTTCAGTTATCCTCCAGAGTGGGTTTGCTTGTTTCAGTTTACTTTATGTTTAGTTTTACAGGGTTTGTCCTGCATCCACCAAAGAGCCTTTGACATTCCTCCAAAAGAAAGAAAGGATTTTTCACCACCTTCTCTACCGAGGTTTCAATTTACTCAAGAATAAAGTAAACTTTGCCCATCACACGGACAGAAATACCAGGAAAAATGACTCTTAAAGGTCTTAAATATATGCAGACACGTGTATTTATGTGCACAGTCATTGCCCAAATGCCCATGCTGAGAAACAAAATGCCTGCTTTTAGTTAAGATTTAATTATTTTTAAGGGTCAGTTTTTGTTTGTATAATGGTAGATTGTAATGCAGTAATTATGATGTTCAGAACTGTAAAAGACAACAATACTTTGTAGTAGTACTTCTTTGTGCTGGTTGTACTCACAAATTTGAACACAGAAGCCACTTTGGCTGCTCCCTTATTCTCAAAGGTCACCACAAGAACATATACAGTTAGTTCACTAGACTCTTTCTTTCATACTCTGTTTTGTTTTAATTTTAGTTAACTATAACTTGGTGTCAACCAAATATATAACTGTTACTTACCTAAAACCCTGACATAAAAGTTGTAAAAACTGTATTGGGGCTGATAGCGCATATATAATGCAAGAATAGCTTTGGAAAACCAAGTAGGATTCCTACACAAATAGCTAGCTGAAGCAAAATCTCCATTTGTTATCAGAGTGTAGATGATGGCCAGAACAAAGCAAACTGTCATCACACTGGAAAACTACTGTTAATCTATTGCAGATCCTTGGGAATGATTCTTAATAGCTGACCGTTATAAAAGCAAGCAAAGCAGAGAGGAAATGAGTAAACAAATTCATTTAGGCCAGCATTTATGCTGACATTCGAGAGACATAAGGCACTGTCCAAACAATCAAATACTTACAGGATTAACCACTTAATCTCCCTTACCCCCCAAAATAGCAAAACAACAACAATCTACAGCTGCAGAGCGAGGACAAATGTATGCTGTTGGGTTTAATAAATGCATGAAAAGAACAGCTGTCTCCGTGTTTATATAATTATGGCTTAGATGAAAATCAGAACACATTTTATGAATAATCAATGTAGAAATCCTTATAATTCCAACAGGGTTCATTTTTTCCTAATTGTATTTAGGTCAAAGTAAGCCCTGTTGTAGCCCCGGGGAGTAAACTCTGGATAGCCAATGATAAAAGGTTCAAAGTTTCAGTGCCTGTTAGCCCTGAATCACCGTGAGAGAAAAACAGAAGAAAGGAAGACCCGGAGGCTACACAGTCAAGACTGCACCACCAAATGCTGGCAGGTCTTGAGTCACCTCAGTAAATCACAACAAAAGGGGAACTTGACAAACGCTTGGTAGACCGGGTCTAACTAACTGGAGGCAGAACACCACTAAGCCTTCTTGCCAACGCTGCTGTATTTTACAGCATAGAAATTTGCATGTGACAGTATTGCTGCCCAGAAGTGTAACCCATTTGCTTTTTTGTAGCTAAAAAAAAGTAACAGGGTTACTCCTTACAGATGAAATAAACTATATGAGTGTCACTAATGGTATTATATGTGGAAAAGGCAGTACAATCACCTCACATGGACAGCACTAAAGTCCAAGAAGTTTTCCAAACAATAATAAAGAAGAAATAATTCTCAGGTGACTTGGGGGAGAGCTTTAGCTAACTGTTTGGGTTTGCACATCGACAGAACAAAGTTAAGGAATAATTCGGTTACTGGTAGTTAGCAGCAATCGGGTTTCTGTGCCTCGAGTTTTCAAATTATTCAATGTGATGCAGTGTTTATGCAGAGCAGTCCGATAAAGAAAGCTGCACTGCAGTGATAAAAGCTGCCGGGTAAGGCTTAAGAACGTGTCTGTAAAGGACTTTTAAGGACTAACTGATCAACTGTCAGCACAGTAGCTCAGTGGTTGCCTCACAGCATGAAAGATCTAAATTCAAACATAGGTAGGACCTTTCTGTGTGGAGAGTGCGAGTTCTCCCCATGTTTGGGTATCCTTTTCTCCCTCCACTGAAAGGCATGGCAGTGCTTTTAGTGTTTTTCTTGGCTCAAAAAAAGGTCTTTTAGGGGTGACTATGCACAAGAGGTCCACATATAGTTTAAAATAACCAGTCAGTGTTATCTTACTTAACAGAGGTCCATTCATTTTCCTGTTATTTCGGGCCATTTGTTAAACAAAAGTGATTTTACTGTTAACTAAATGAAAATCACACTTAAACAAATTGGTTATAAACTATTTCACTGCAGCCCTGGTGAGTTTCCTGTTGGTGAACACCAAAACCTCTTGGGGGTTGGGGGCACTAAATGTTTTTATGCAGGACAAACCCTGCTGCCTATTCTGGCACACAGCAAATACTCACAAAAAATAGTCAACACAAGATCCAAAAGCCAATGAAGTAATTTTTCCAAACCCCTCCAAGCCTACTTATTAGACTAATTATCCTAGTATTATTTCTGAATTATAGCCAGTTTGCTTGCTTGGTAACTTAACTTTTATGAGGAAAAAACATTCACCATACAGTACATGACAAACACCGACATACACTCAGGGCTTCCTGCTTCCAATGCTAGAACACAGAGACTGTTATTTATTCACACACAGCTCTCTATGTAGATATAAACTCAATTCAGAAATTGAGTTTAGCACAGCCATCAACAGCCACCTCAACTAATCAGGTTTTTAAGATTAGATTAGACTCAAATGATGCTCACTTACCAGTTCACTGCAATAACAGACCTCTACATATTCACTGCTATTTCTAGTGGCTGCTGGATGACAGTTCAGCCCCCCACCTCCCACCTTTACAAGCAGAAATGTTATGTAGCTTTTAATTGTATCGTGTGTATTTGTGTACATGTCATACCGCACCTTTCACAGTGCTCCAGCATGAAACAAGTTTTCTGCCCCATCCTGCTGCGAGGTGATTAGCTTGTGTGCAGTCATCCGGGCAGATAGCCATACACTCAGGGACAATGCGCACACACAGGTGACTGCTGCACATCAGGCGCAGAGCAGACAGTAAAATGAGGACGATGTGACCGCTATAGCTTTGCCAGTCATTGCGAATTTGCCCCTTAAAGACCAGCTACTACGAAACACTCACTGCAACCCGATTTAGCCACCTCTAATAAAAAAAATAATGCGTTTATCCAAAGCCACATACTGCACATGTACCCCGAACGTTTTAATTACCAGCGGTCCTGTGTGTTTTCCAATGGCTGCGATCTGTTAAAGTCCTGCTTTAGGACTCAGCTCCACCGTCAGTGAGTGAAAACACAACCAACCAGCAATCCCCTCAGTTTGCAGCTACGCTAGCCCACAACATGCAGCTAGCGACCAGCTGATCACTAGCGTCGGCTTATCTGAACCTCAACTGTCAAGCTAAACGGGTGACGTTCCTTCAAATGTACGGCCTTCAATAACTTTACTGCAAATAAAGATGGCAGCTGGTGTTTCCACAGTTACCGCGGGTTCGTTGTATTTTTCCCGAGGTTGCCACTGTCATGCTAACACCAGCGATAACGGTGCGGACTGTAGTTCAGCCGAGATGCACATTCCAGCCCATGCTAACTCGCATGCTAAAGCAGCTAGCACACGTTTGCTAACTAGCCACTTCCAGAGAGGAGAGCGTCTTTGGTGTACCCGCCATCTACTCACCAGTAAGCAGCGTTTGCGGCAAAATGCGTCGGTGTGAGCGTTGAAGATAACCTCCAATGTGTGAATTAAGTCGGTACGGGGCACTCCGTGTATATCCATATGTCTCAAACGATGCGTTAATCCCAAAGTGGTTGCTGCTCCCTCTCCTTCCTTTCGCCGGTCGCCATGTTTCCTCAACATCCAAATAAGCCGAGCATGTAGCCAGGTCCCAGCGCCGATTTTCCTCCTAACAGCATCCTCCTCTCGGCCCCGAGCGAGGCCGCAACTGAAACACAATCCTGACATCTGTTGGATAAAAGGAAAAACACACTCGGTGGCAGGGATTTAACGGGCACGCATTCAATTAATTTCCCTCTCTTTTATTTAAACTCACAGAATGTGTTAAGGCTGAAAAGCTTTTTGTTTTTACATTTCTTAGAATTTTTTTTTTACCTCAATAGAATTATTGCACCCTTTGATCAGCACCATGGACAGCAACTGCAGTAAGCAGTCGGGGAAACAGACATATTTATTTAAGCTTGTGCTACGAACTTACATGGTCTTTTTCAACTAAACTATCACAATCCCAAAGACAACTGGAATGACTATAAGCACGGAACAAAGAAGACAGGCCTATTAACCACAGGCCCCCAAACACTGACTGGATGGGTCACTTTATAACAAACATCTCATTCAACAATCATTTCCAGTGGACCAACTTCTATATATATCATGCAAACATGTCATAGTATGAGTTTATATGTTCAACATATGAGTGTAACAATGGATGAATTCCTTATATAAACCTCTACTACTCAAACTACTCGCTCTTTAGAGCTTCATCTTTTGGGCCTTGTGCTCAGGGAAGTTGTAGACAACCCTGCTTAAACCCAGTATATTTATCCTGCTTTCTTCTCTCCTTACACTCCTGGTGGGAGCCACTTTTTTTGCTTGGGTTGCTAAACAAAATTTATAATGTGCTGTCCAACTTTACTAGCTATCTGTCCAGGATATACCCTGCTTTTCTCCCTACTTGAAATTGTACTTAGATTTTCATAAGACACCTCAGGCTATCTATTATTTGTTTTCTTTCTAGAACACTCATTACAATAATCACTGATACTTACAGAATTTTATAGGTGCATAAGAATAGTCTTTTTTTTTATCTTGGCTATGACTCGGAATGTAACTGGAATCCTTTACATCCAAATAAAAGCAAACCCTTGTTTTAAAATAAATATGTTATTATGCAATGGCTAAAATTGCTTTAAAATAAAATTAGGCTGTGAGACAAACAAATGTGATTCAAGATGGTATGCTGCATTTTTTCAATCATTTATCCTCTGAATTCTAACCTCTCTGCTATAAATAAATCAAGCTTGTAAATTTTAATCGTAAATTGTAAAATTCTTCTCACATACAAGTTCTTGAATAATAATGTCCCATTTTATCTCACAGGACCACACCATGCCAATAGAGCACTTTGCTCTATAATTGCAGGCTTACTTGTGGCTCCTATTATGGGGCGATCGTGGCTCAAGAGCTGGCAGTTCGTTTTGTAATCGGAAGGTTGGCGGTTTGAGTCCCGCTCCGATAGTCTCGGTTGTTGTGTCCTTAAGCAAGACACTTCACCCGTTGCCTACACTCAGAAAAATTATGGTTCTTAAATGGTTCTTCAGATGTCTTCATGGTTCTTTAAAGAACCATCATACGTCAAAGAACCTTTTTATTTTGTGGATGGTTCTTCAGCTATTACAAATGGTTCTTTAAAGAACAAAAGGTTCTTTATCAAATCTAAGTTTGATGGTGTAAATGGCATAAATATTTATTCACTATAATGAGACTGTGAATTATACTGTGTGTTTTCTTTGTGTGCATGTGTGTGCGAAGGGGAAGGGCGGGATACCTGGCAATTACCCTTTAAGAGAAGATGGTAGGAAACTGAATATTCAAATAAAAGTTAGAAATAATTGCAAACAATAGACACAATACACACATTCAAATACTGTACTTTAGTTTTAAATTTTAATAAAGCATTACTATTTTCTACTCCAAGGCATTACTTTTGAGATTATTATATATTTTTGAAAATATAGCATAATGATAATAATAAACTTTACAAACCACCCAGCAGTATGTAAAGTCAAATTATAAAATACAAGTAAATAACAACTGCAGAACAGAATGTCAGTGTAATGGACACAGACTTCGTTTTGACAAAGCGCACTGCTTTGGTAAATGATCTGAGTAGTTGTTCATCACTGATCAATTTGTTAATATGTGTTTCGAGCCAAATACATGACAGGGAAAGAGAGAGAACACGTCATACTATAACCTCCCGGGAGCGGACGGAGGGGGTCAGTCGTTGGGATGCGCATGCGCAGACAGAGTGTGCGAGCGGCGGGCCTTGACCTTCGGGAAAAAAAACTCACGGACGGTGACAGCGAAACGGATAACAGTCTTCAGTACCTGCTGGACTTTGAAGCTGTGGATTCTGGGACTGTTAGAAAAGGTAAAACATTTCCATTAAAACCTTATTACTGTTTTGTTTTTGTTACTCGTCATTGTAGCTTGCTGTTAATGTTGTGCTAACAGTAGCGATTAGCTAGATACGTTAGCCGTTGAGGTCAGCGCAATTTAGTATCCAACTGTTTTCCTAACAAAACCACTGTTATAATTAAGTGAAGCTGCTCCCAGCTAATTTGAACCTTTGGCTTCTAAAATATGTGGTTCAATTGCGTGCTGCGTACATAACCTAATGTAATGGGGCGATCGTGGCTCAAGAGTTGGGAGTTCGCCTTGTAATCGGAAGGTTGCCGGTTCGAGCCCCGGCTTGGACAGTCTTGGTCGTTGTGTCCTTGGGCAAGACACTTCACCCGTTGCCTACTGGTGGTGGTCAGAGGGCCCGGTGGCGCCGGTGTCCGGCAGCCTCGCCTCTGTCAGTGCGCCCCAGGGTGGCTGTGGCTACAATGTAGCTGCCATCACCAGTGTGTGAATGTGTGTGTGAATGGGTGGATGACAGGTTGTGTAAAGCGCTTTGGGGTCCTTAGGGACTAGAAAAGCGCTATACAAATACAGGCCATTTACCATTTAATGTCAGCTAGACCGAAATTAAAATTTAATATATTGTTAAAGTCACTAAAATGGCGCCTGAAGCCTGTTATGACGTGAGCTCTGTGTCTGCTCTAGAAACTCTGAAATTCTGTAGATCTGAGCCGTACATTAAATACTCACATGAACCTGTACTTTGAATTCTGTATGAGCTGTATAAAATACAGCTATGCATAAGTGTTTTGAATGAATAATTAGATTAGATAACTCTTTATTGTCTAATCGAATTATATAGAAATGAATAGAAATGTGACATGAGAAGGTGTGTCTTTGACTGTTCCTGCATAACTTAGTTTCGGACTAGTTGACAAGTTATGCTCCAGTCATTTGATGTTTCCAAGGTAGATGTTCTTTTGTAATATAGTTAATTTTTTTGTATATTTCATTTATCCACCATCATAAATCATACATACAAGCTAAGAAGAGGTCGTTATACTAACAAGAGGTATCAGCACTGGGCCAAAGTTGAGCACATGGTTAAAGTTTGTAATCCAGCCAGGGTGTAAATATCACTCAGCAGCCAGAGCTGAAGCAGGTAGCATCAACACATAAATCTACTCTACCTGGCTTAAATCACAAGAGCACCTCTGACCAAAAAGCTGTAGATTTTTCTTGTTTGCACAAATTAATCCAGATTCACATTAATTGTGTTCACAGCTCCAACAAAATGAGGAAGAGGAGGGGGAGAAACACAATTAGGTTGAATTACAATTGGATGGAAGGCGAGGACAAGGAGAAGGAAGCTTAGGATGAGGAGGAAGAGAAGCAGCAGGAGCATCTTTAGGGATCCCTATGATGAGGTTTGTTTCATTAATATGGTCCTCTCACAAAGAACGATGACTTGTTTTAGTTCACCTACTTCCTGTATTAAATAGTGATGTGCAAAATGTTGTGAAAAACCATAGAGCAGGCACGTATAGTGCATCTGCAGGTAAATGAACATCAAATCTCTAAGACAGACTGAAATCTGTATATTTATCACCCTTATGATAAAACCCATGTCAGCCATTGGTTTATGGACTTTGTATTTTGAAGCCTCAACATTTGCTTTCTTGCTGTTGCTATGTTGGGACCATATTAGGATGAGGGATCAGAATCTGGAGTCATGCACACTATTGTTTCATTTAGTGTGTATCCATAAGATTCGTACAGCAGATCCAAGTTGTGCCTTGAAAACAGGAAAGTCGTCTGCATAGAGGAGAACTGTAATAGCAGGCTTGTAAAAAGTGAGGCTTTGTGCTCTCGTTTTACTTCTGTCACCCTGTTTTGATGCAGATTTCACTTGAAATCAGGCAAGAACTGGACTTATTTTTTTATGTGTTCTTGTGAATTGATTGTGTATCGCATATGTTTGATTTGACTTTCTGCAAGACAACAGTTGTCCGCTGGCCAAAAAAGTTTTCCAAATACCTCCACTTGATCTAGCCTGGATTTAGAAAAGAATAGCAAAAAAAATCTGCACCTCCTGCTTCAGATGCAATTTGTGTTTCTGTGTTCAGAGGCAGCGGCGAGAGGGGAGACCTCGGCTCATCCAGCTGGATGAGGCAGCGGCGAGAGGGGAGACCTCGGCTCATCCAGCTGGATGAGGCAGCGGCGAGAGGGGAGACCTCGGCTCATCCAGCTGGATGAGGCAGCGGCGAGAGTGGAGACCTCGGCTCATCCAGCTGGAGAGCCTGACCAGGAGGAGTCGAACATTAACTGAGCTCTTCCAGGGCACCCTGCAGACTCGGCTGTTGGCATCGGCGAGGGATGACGTGAACGCCAAACTGGAGTCCATCACAGGTCAACTGCAGGTATGCGAGTCAGACCTTCTGAGGAGGGTTTCACTTTTCTCTTCTTTATAATTGACTCTTTTCTCTCTCTTTCAGCTCCTTGTCTCAGAGTGGGAGGGATTTGAAGCACAAAGGGAGGAACTTGTCATTTGGTTGGCTGATATGGATGTGAGGTTGACCAGCTGACAGGAAACACCAGTGAAAAACTGAAACAACTGCAGGTGTGGGCTTGTTTTGATATGACATATACAGGGAGTGCAGAATTATTAGGCAAGTTGTATTTTTGAGGAATAATGTTATTATTGAACAACAACCATGTTCTCAATGAACCCAAAAAACTCATTAATATCAAAGCTGAATGTTTTTGGAAGTAGTTTTTAGTTTGATTTTAGTTTGAGCTATTTTAGGGGGATATCTGTGTGTGCAGGTGACTATTACTGTGCATAATTATTAGGCAACTTAACAAAAAACAAATATATACCCATTTCAATTATTTATTTTTACCAGTGAAACCAATATAACATCTCCACATTCACAAATATACGTTTCTGACATTCAAAAACAAAACAAAAACAAATCAGCGACCAATATAGCCACCTTTCTTTGCAAGGACACTCAAAAGCCTGCCATCCATGGATTCTGTCAGTGTTTTGATCTGTTCACCATCAACATTGCGTGCAGCAGCAACCACAGCCTCCCAGACACTGTTCAGAGAGGTGTACTGTTTTCCCTCCTTGTAAATCTCACATTTGATGATGGACCACAGGTTCTCAATGGGGTTCAGATCAGGTGAACAAGGAGGCCATGTCATTAGTTTTTCTTCTTTTATACCCTTTCTTGCCAGCCACGCTGTGGAGTACTTGGACGCGTGTGATGGAGCATTGTCCTGCATGGAAATCATGTTTTTCTTGAAGGATGCAGACTTCTTCCTGTACCACTGCTTGAAGAAGGTGTCTTCCAGAAACTGGCAGTAGGACTGGGAGTTGAGCTTGACTCCATCCTCAACCCGAAAAGGCCCCACAAGCTCATCTTTGATGATACCAGCCCAAACCAGTACTCCACCTCCACCTTGCTGGCGTCTGAGTGGGACTGGAGCTCTCTGCCCTTTACCAATCCAGCCACGGGCCCATCCATCTGGCCCATCAAGACTCACTCTAATTTCATCAGTCCATAAAACCTTAGAAAAACCAGTCTTGAGATATTTCTTGGCCCAGTCTTGACGTTTCAGCTTGTGTGTCTTGTTCAGTGGTGGTCGTCTTTCAGCCTTTCTTACCTTGGCCATGTCTCTGAGTATTGCACACCTTGTGCTTTTGGGCACTCAGTGATGTTGCAGCTCTGAAATATGGCCAAACTGGTGGCAAGTGGCATCTTGGCAGCTGCACGCTTGACTTTTCTCAGTTCATGGGCAGTTATTTTGCGCCTTGGTTTTTCCACACGCTTCTTGCGACCCTGTTGACTATTTTGAATGAAACGCTTGATTGTTCGATGGTCACGCTTCAGAAGCTTTGCAATTTTGAGACTGCTGCATCCCTCTGCAAGATATCTCACTATTTTTGACTTTTCTGAGCCTGTCAAGTCCTTCTTTTGACCCATTTTGCCAAAGGAAAGGACGTTGCCTAATAATTATGCACACCTGATATAGGGTGTTGATGTCATTAGACCACACCCCTTCTCATTACAGAGATGCACATCACCTAATATGCTTAATTGGTAGTAGGCTTTCGAGCCTATTAGGGCTGCCACAAACGATTATTTTGATAGTCGACTAATCACCGATTATTTTTGCGATTAGTCGACTAATCAGATCATCATCCATTGGACGTACAGCGTACAGCTTATTGCACCAGCAGCATCTGGTCTTATATAACTATCATTAGCTTACAGCTTGAAGTGTTTGTGCTAACTAAAAATAAAGACAAGATGGTAGTTTATTAATTTTTAATGAAATTTGCAGATTGTTTCGGTGAAGTTTAATAAACTCCTTGCTTTCTAAAATATAACAGGACACCGGAGTATATTCTCCAGCATCTCACACTTCTGATAATCAGCTGTCTGCTTGACAGTTTTAGCTGTGCAAAAACTATAACTTTAATCTCAGCCAAACAGATTTACTCAGGAACAAATAAAATACTAAAGAAAGCCAAACAATAACATTTTTAAGTTATCTAAGTGACTCATATATATGTTTAACCTGACTAGCGAAAGACGGCGGTGGGTTTGAAAACGATTTGCCGGGAGTCCGGTGTTCTCACGGCTCTAGTTAGCCTTGCCCCCGCCTAGCTATCGAGCTAGTGGGTAACAGACGTCTCCGAAAACGTCGGAGCGCTTTTGAAAATATGTGGTGTCCTGATAAACTGAGCAGATATTTGAGGTTTACACAGCTACATTCTCGCCTGAAAATATGTTAAACGTTTATTTTGTGACCCAGAAAGAATAATAAGAGTAAAGTTAAAACTAACTAGCTGCCGCCATTGTTGACAACTGCGCTGGGCTGCGCTATGAATTCTGGGACACAGCTTCTTCTTCTTCTTCGGGGTTTAACGGTAGCTGGCATCCTTGTACATGCAGTGCTGCCATCTTCTGTTTCAGTCCGTTATTACACTCTTAAATCCTACTACTCATTCCTGCGTCCTTTGTGATCTTACAAAGCTTCAAACGATGCGTCGACTATTAAATTAGTCGTCGACGATTTTAATAGTCGACATAATCGTGACTAGTCGACTAATCGTGGCAGCCCTAGAGCCTATACAGCTTGGAGTAAGACAACATGCATGAAGAGGATGATGTGGACAAAATACTCATTTGCCTAATAATTCTGCACTCCCTGTATTTGATATGAAACATACGTCAGAGACATTATCCTAAACTGGACTAACAAAAGACCATGAGTACAACATGAAACGTACATTACATAGCGTAATGCTAAAGTTCATTGATCATTTTAATCATAAACTTGTTGTTGAAATATTTTTACTGAACATGCAAACATCTGCTGATGAAAATGTGTTGATTTATTGGTCTGTTATGAAGCTATTGCTATTTCTAATGTGTTTTATCACTTTCTGATGTTTTATTAATTAAACAATAAATGTATTGTTGTGTTATCTGTAGCTATAGTATTTATATATATTTATTTATAGTATAGCAAATATATTTAATTATTACTGTTTAAAACACTAATATGTGACATGTATTAGTAGTGATGTTGTGCTGAGGGTTAAAATGCCTTTTTGTCTTTTGGTAACTACAAAATGACAATAAACCATTAATATATGTCTATGCTGTGCTCGTATTTATTTTTACCCTACTCAAATTCAATTTATGATGCATTTTATTTTGAAAGATTTAAAATGGTTTTTTAAAGAACCACTCAAAAAAGGTTCTTTAAAATGGTTCTTTTAAAGAACCATTTGAAGGACCTTTTTAACATTCTCCACTGATTCTTTTTGCTTTTCATTTGTTATCACATTGTTTTGTTGTGTTTACTTGTCCAGGTTGAGTTGTGTAAAGAAATCTTGTATTGACAGTTCTGTTAGTATTGTCTTTCTGATTTTAGTTCTCTCATAATATAAAATTTGTTTGACTGTGTGCTTAGTCCTTTCTTGTCTCTGTGCTAGGTGTTTTCTTTCCAGTTGAGTTTTTTTTCGGGTTTTATTTTGATAATTAGTCATATAATTAATTGTTTTGTGTTTGGTATGTTGTTTTACTTCCCCCATATCTTGTTATTCTGATGCAGTTTAACTGTGTCTCTCTGGCCTGATCATCCCTCTACATATATTGTGTGAGTCTTTCTTTGTCCTTTGTTGTGTCCCTGTCAGCTGTGTGTTTCCTGTGGTTTCTGTATTGCTTGGTGTATAGTCAGTGGTTTGTACTTTACTTTTTGGACTTTGTTATTTTTTGTGCATTTAGCATTAAAGGCTTGTGTCTCCTGCATCTGAGTCTGCAACATGCCTGCCACACAGCTACACCCTGATAGTCTTCATTTATACTCCTTGCATTGGCTTCCAGTACATTATAGGATTTTTTCTAAAATTCTTGTATTAACATACAAAGGACTAAATGGCCAGGCTCTATCAGCTTCTTACAAAATACACTGCTGCTTGCTGTCATTCACAGACTCAGAGGTTGTTAGTTGTTCCCTGTACAAAAGTAAAGACTACAGGGGGACAGAGCCTGTGGACCCACAAGCTACCATTACCACTACGATGTTTAGCTGATTTAAAAAGCAGCTAATTTATTTTGTTTTAACAGGAATTATGTTGAGAATTTATTTAATTCTTCCCGCCTGTCCCGTTTGGCTCTTTAGCCATCAAAATTATTCTCTGAAGGCCAAGAAAAATGCCTTCAGAGAAGGCTTTACTAAGTGCATCATCACGGCCTTCCCGTATTGGTCCATTTGACTGATCTTTGCTATTATTATTTATGTATTTATTTTTAAAGAAAAACAGAGGGGAAGACTGACAGTGAGAGAGGACACTTAAAAAAAAGAAGAAAAAAAAATCACCTGGATCACATCTTGAGAGAAAAAAAGAGAAAACAAGCAAAAAGAGAGCAACACAATACACACAACCTCATTGCAATAACCTAAATAAATGTAAGTAACAGTAAATACTAAATATTGTATGTTATTGTGCAGCACACAAGACCGACAGCGCACAATGTGCTTTGAGGTAGCAGCCCAGAAGGGTGAAGTTTGTGTCTGTGAGCACCCATGTGTACACCCGTGTGGACGGGCGCGCTTTTATTCAAAAGGTTTCTCCATGTAACAATCTGTGAGAGGGTGTGGGGAGCCATAGCACCGACCCCCAGCGCATGAAGCAGAGGAGATCCAGGCCCCAGACATCCAGAGGCCCCCAGAGCGTGAGAGCCAAAGGAGGACCAACAGAGAATTTTTAAACAACTTTTTATTTTATTTTGACTTGTGTTTTTATTGAAAATTATGGCACTTAACGTTATAATTTATTATACTCTTTTAGGGTATAGTCCTTACTTACTAGTTACCATCAACACATTCCTCCACCAAAACAATCCATGTTTTAACACGTGTTCACTACATTTCTAAGTTTATCTGGGGTGATATGAAACTCGATAAATAAAGCAATGTATTATTTAAACTGCCTGAGACTGCTGAAACCCCAATTAGGACATCAAGTCCATTATCTATCCTTTAAATCTATTTTTGTGTTTAGAGTTGAGAGCGGTTGACTCTGCACAATCCAGCAAGGAGGAGGCACTGTGGTTCAGTTCTTATTTCACTAAGGTCATTGTGAATGCTTCAGGATTGTGATCCTAATCACTTGACAGTGTGGTGCATTGTAATATGCAGTCAGAGTCACTAGATGACAGCAGTTCTCATTTGAACTTTACAAATCACAGCAATGACTACATGGGTGGCTTGTGGTTATACAAACCACAAACCACTGTAACCTCACCCAGTGGTAGTGATGCTTTGATGACTTACATGCTGTTATGCCCATATTTCTTCAAAGGTAAACACTGCCTTAGTACCATCCATTCATTGCTGCTGTATCATGAAATGCATCAGAACTTTCCGGATCAGTTTCTGCTCTTCCGGTTGGGGAATTCACTTTTGTCAGTTAAACCTTTTATCTTCCCATTTACAAAAGCTCAAAAGGCGTAGTTGTAAGGTTTGTCTCTGTGAAATCACCTCAGCGGTGAATGCCATTATTACTCAATAGTTCGATATTCTTTGTACATATCAGACTTGAAAATCTACCGTCTACTCGCACTTAGGGAGTGCACCCATTGTTGCTTAGTCCAGCTCAGTACAGGTATTAGTAAAACAAACAAACCAAAAAACAGTACACCCTTTACGTTTCGATTTCTCGCTAAGAAGAACAAACAACCATTGAAACAGGATTAGGATAACAGTTCAATAAAGTCCTGAGTAAAATGTAAAATTTAAGTTTTCAACCAAAAGAACTCTGGTTTGCTTATTGGAAATATCCCCTATATGCACAGATCGAAGATGTAGACGGGTGAAAAATTAATGGAAAAAAGTGTAACCCTGGACCCTGACAGGGAAGAGGTCACCTTATCCCTTCTTACAGAGAGAGCACCTTTATTCTCTAATCAAACATCTATGAGAGAATTTGGGCTCAGTTTTTTCCAACCTTATGATCAAATGAGGCAATACATTTTGGAACCCCTCAGGCATTTTTCCAAAGACTAATGAAGCTATTCTGA